>NW_024871006.1:667500-897500 GCF_019054845.1 Dipodomys spectabilis | reverse complement strand
GTCATCATACTGAACTTCTTCCATTGAGATGGAGTCTCAGGGCTATTTTTTTGGCTTAGGTTGGCCTGGAACCATGATCCTTCTGACCTTAGCCTCACTCTAACTGAGATGATAGGTATGCAACACCCTGGCCAGATATTGGATGAGATAGAGTCCTGTGAACTTTGTTGGGTGGGCCTTGAATGATAACACTCCCATTTCTCAGCTTCCCAATTAGCTAGAATTACAAACATGAGCCACCTGAACTGCCAGCGACAGCTGAAGTAATGTTGGGTTTTGCGGTGAAGGTTAAAGGTCAACAGTCCATTTTTCCCTGTTCCTATTTTAGAAGAGATACACGAGACAGGGTGAAGAATACTCAGGAGAATGATTTGACTTAGGTTAACCGTATTTCTGTTTTCAGAAGGAGAAGAAATCCATAGGCCTTCCGCGTCCTTGCTTTTGTACTGTGCAACCTCCCACCCTGCACATGTTTTGTGAGCTCCGGATGTCAGGTGGAATAACAGCAGTGTATCTCGGATCCATGCTTCCACCGCAGCTCAGCTATTCTCAGGAGGTGGGAAGGTGGCACATTGTTGAACCTCTAGGAAAAAAAAAATCCCATCCTAAAGGATTTTTAGCTGTAGGTTAGCAATCCCTAATTCACAATATGAATTCATGGAAAGTAAGTAAGGCAAACTTTCAACCAGTGTGACACAGATAAATAACCTCATTCTGGTCAAAGATCAGCTTAGAACATCAACACAGACTAACTAAATATAGACCGGACTCCAGAGGGCTTTGAGCAAGAACACAAGTCTGCACTCAATAACTCCGGGGGAGCGGGGGTGGAGAAGGGAGAATTACATTTTTGAGGTAGACAAAGATTCATCTTTGTTTCTAAGTATTCTTTGCACTTGTTTTTGTCTTCACAAACTCTGGGTTTTGTGTTCTTTTTGCCCTTCCTTTCGTTCCCTCACTTGCCTTCCCTAAATCACTCTACAAAGATTGTTCCTTCCTTCCTTCATTGCTACCCCTTCCTCTCACACAGGTGGGGCCATGTCTACTCTGTTCCTGACCTTGTCCTTTGCCTCTCTACTCCTGACATAGCTCAGCCCTACAGGGTTACATCAGCTTGCTGGATAATTGAAGCACTCTTCCTTTCCAGAAGGAGAATTCCAAATATGTGTATATATATAATACAGCAGCCTATTTATTGTATTAAGCATTGGTAGGTTGATTGCTGGTACCAGGGCTTGAAGTCAGGATCACACACTCAGTTGACTAGAATTCTTTTTTTTTTTGTCAGCCATGTGGCTTGAACTCTGGGCTTGGGCATTGTCTCTGAGCTCTTCAGCTCAAGGCGATAGTGCTACTACTTTAGCCACAGCACCACTTCTGGTTTTCTGGTGGTTCATTGGAGATAAGAGTCTCATGGACTTTCCTACCCGGGCTGGCTTTAAACCATGATCCTTAGATCTCAGCGTCCTGAGTAGCTAGTATTACAGGCATGAGCCACTGGAGCCCAGCTACTTGGCTAGAATTCTTGATCATGGCTGGTGCTGTACTACTTGAACCCTGCCTCCAGTTTTACATTTTTTGGGTCAATTGAAGATGGAGTCTCATAGACTTTTCTGTTTGGATTGGCTTTGAACTGTGATCCTCCAGGTTCCAGCCTGCTGAGAAGATAGGATTACTGGTGTAAGCCACCGGTGCCTGGCTCTCTAAATAAAGATTCTTAATTCTGTCAAGTCATGGACTATAAAACCTCTCATTATGAGACAAGAACAGTGGCATCATCTTTCTCTCTCTCACTCTTTTTGGAGGAACTGAGGTTTGAATTGAGGCTTGCATTTGCTAGGAAAGCAAGGTATACTTTCCAGCCCTTGCTGTGCTGTTCTTTTGAGATGGAATCCTGTGTTTATGCCTGGAGGCCATTTTCCTGTTTATGATTCCATGTAGCTTGAGTAACAGGTGCATGCCACTACATCCAGCTTTTATAGGTTGAAATATGAGTCTCATGTAACTTTCTCCCTCCCTCCTTCCCTCCCTCCCTCCCTCCCTTCCTTCCTTCTTTTCTTCCTTCCTCCCTCCCTCCTTCCCTCCCTCCCTCCCTCCCTTCCTTCCTTCTTTTCTTCCTTCCTTCCTTCGTTCCTTTGTTCGTTCGTTCGTTCGTTCCTTCCCTCTTCCTACCCTCCTTCCTTCCCTCCCTCCTTCCTTCCTTCCCTTCTTCCTTCCCTCCCTCCCTCCTTCCTTCCTTCCCTTCTTCCTTCCCTCCCTCCCTCCCTCCTTCCTTCTTTCTTTCAGTTTTCTTTCTTCCTCTCTCTCTCTCCCTCCCTCTCCCTTCCCCCCTTCATTCTTCCCTCCTCCCTTCCTGTTCCCTTCCTCTGTCTTTTGGCCACACTGACCTCTCACCTCTCTCCTTGTTCTTTTCCAGATTTAAGGTAACCATGTGTTGCCAACAGATCTTGACTTAGTGTCCAACACGTTGAGAGCCTGCCTGATATATCAGGTCTGGATAAGTCATTTCCTAAACCTAAGGAAGATGGCTTAGGTTCATCTTGGGTTGCCATAACAAAATACATAAATACAAAAAATAAAGATTTAGCTGGGTGTTAGTGGCTCACATTTGTAATCCTAGCTACTCAGGAGGCTGAGATCTGAGGATGCAGTTCAAAGCCAGCCGGGGCAGAAAAGGCCGTGAGACTCTTTTTTTTTAAAGTTGTGTGTGTGTGTGTTTTTTATTGTGAAAATACTGTACAAAGGGGTTACAATTACAAGGGCAAGATAATGAGTACATTTCTTATCAAGCATTGTTGCCTCCTCCTTTGTTTCCCCTTCCCATCCCTTCTCATCTCCCCCTCACACCCCCCAACAAAGTTGTAAAGTTCGTTTTTCGACATAACATCTTGTACATCTCATTGTTGCAATGGGTCCACCTGTATCCCTACTTAAACAATTTGTTTTTTCCCTTCCCCTCCACAAATTATACCAACATCAAATACAGTGAAAATAGGGTTATACCATGGGAGAGGGACATACAAAGCAACAAAGAAATCATCTTATAAATATGTTAGAAACAATAGCAAGAAAGAAAAACCATTTGAGTCCTACTGCATTGTTGGTGGGAGTGTAAACTTGTTCAACCACTTTGGAAAGTAGTATGGAGGGTCCTCAAAAGACTCCACATAGAGCTCCCCTATGACCCGGCAATCCCACTTTTGGGCATTTACCCAAATGATCACAAACAAGACCATACTAAAGTTACCAGCACAACTATGTTTATTGCAGCATTACTTACCATAGCTAAGATATGGAACCAACCCAGATGCCCCTCAGTAGATGAATGGATCAAGAGACTCTTATCTCCAATAAATTGAACTACTCAGAAAAAGCCTGAGTGGTGTGGTGGCTCTAGTGGTAGAGCACTGCTGTATCTTGAGTCTCAGTGACGCGTGTAGGCCCTGAGTTCAAATCCCAGAGCTGGTGGAAAAAAAGAGAGAGATTTATTTTGGGCCATAGTTCTGTCCACTATCAGTGTCTACATCCAGTCAGTAGCTGGTGAGGGCAATGTATGGCTCCATGCAGAATGAGGAAGAAGAAAGGAGCATGTATGGGCGGATCACATGGTAGAGGAAGCCCAGAGAGCTGATTGTGATAACTTTCTCTTACTGTGAGGAATCCAGTCATGTGAGACCTAATCTAGTCTACCAAGAAACAATACAGTGTCACAGAAAGCATCCAGGAGAGAGGCTCTGGAAGGCTTTGCCATCTCAGTTGAGTTGTATCAGGGAAATGAGGTCACAATGTGAGTTTATCTGGGCACAAGCCCCATGCAAAACACAGCTGAAAATAAAGTTTTGATAAGGGAAGTACCGTATCTTCAGAGAGAGGCTCAGAAGCAGTTTATTTCGTAACAGTTTTGATTCCATAAATACGTTGCATATTTTCCCTTTATAAAATATTTGGATGATACACAAGATTTTAGAGTAATAATTGACTCTTCTTTCTTCTCCTGTCCTCTCGTTTCCATTTTCTTGCCTGGTTTGATGTGACTTATTATGTATTGAAATAATTGTTCCTCTACTTCACTAAGAAAGCAGAGGAAGGTATATTAGAACAATTGATATTGTTTTTTTCTTATATTTTTATTGTGAAATTTAATTTGGTATTGTCAGTGCATTGCAGACACGAATCAGTCAGGATCCAGTTAGGAAACTGAGAACATGCCAATTATTTGAAAGGAATTTTTTTTTTTTTTATTTTAAAGAATTGTCATCCTAAGAGTAACAAGACTAAAGGATCTAAAGACTAAGTGGCTGCTAAAAAAAAATAACCAAGTCTTTCCATTTCCTTACTTCTATGCTTCTATGGAAGCATAGAATTCCAGTGTGTGTGTGTGTGTGTGTGTGTGTGTGTGTGTGTGTGTGTGTGTGTGTGTGTGTGTGTGTGTGTGTGTGTGTGTGTGTGTGTGTGTGTGTGTGTGTGTGTGTACCACATACCACATTTTCTTTTATTTATCTCTTTTTTTCAATTTTATTTTATTGTAAAGATGCCGTACAGTGGGGTTACAGTTACATGAGTAAGGTAATGAGTACATTTCTTGTGGAACATTGTTACCTCCTCCTTTTTATCCTACTATCCCTTCCCTCGACCACCCTTCCCACTCCTCCCTCACCCCCTAGAAGTTGTAAAGTTCATTTCCAACATAGCATCTTGTGAGTCTCATTGTTGCAATGGGTCAGCCTGTGTCCTTGTTTCAGTGTTTTTGTTATTCCCCTTCCCCTCCCAAATTAGATAAATGTATATACAAGATGGAGGGTACCAAAATCAAATATAGTGACAACAGGATCTACCATAGTGGGGAAGAACATACAAGAGAAGCCAGTTGTCTTCTTGTGGTTGTGGAGGATGAGAACTTCGGGGCTTTGCACCATACAGCTTGTCCAGCTCAGGCTGCAAGAGCCTGATTAGTAGCAGACCCAACCGGCATGGGTTTAGAAGTCTCTCCAGCAATATTTGGCAGCCTGGGGATCTCAAACAGAGAAAATGGCTGGCTTTATTCAAGGTCAGGGATTTGTGGCTGAAAAATCAAGAGCCTAGAAGGTGACAAGATTTCAAACACTTTTTTTTTTTTTTTTGTCTTCATAGCAATGATTTACCCAATGGCCTGGAGGGAGATGTGATTGGTGGTGGTGGTGGTGGAGGGCGGGGCTCTAACTTGTCCCCACAAGTGCCTAGAGTCATTCCAAAACTGAGGATGGGCTACTTGCTCATTCTGACTCTAAGTCTGGTGGGAAAGGGGTATGTGGCTCTGAACAGAACTCCAAGGCCCCTGGGGCTTTTCTTCCTCTCTCAAAGGCTCACCCTTGCAGGGAAGTAGTGACCTGAAGAACAAAAGGGCTTTTCTTTCCTTGCCAGTGTTGATTCAAAGCACCAACAAGGTGACAAAATGTACTTTCTAACCTCTGTTTTCTGTTTATACACAGGTCAACATCTATGGTAGGTGGCTTCTTAAAAAAAGGGGGGGGGGCATGGGGTGGGGCTGGGAAGGTGGCTCAGTGGTAGAATGCTTGTCTTGCATTCCTGAGGCCCTGGGTTTGAGTCCTCAGCAACACATAAGCAGAAAAAGCTAGAAGTGGTACTGTGGTTCAAGTGGTAGCATGCTAGCCTTGAGCTAAAGAGCTGAGAGAATGGCGCCCAGGCCCAGAGTTCAGGCCCCACGCCTGACCCCAAAAAAAGACCCCTACCTCTTGCTTTTTATGGCTTTGTTTAACAAAGGTGTGAGGGAAACCTAGTGACTTCCAGCCAAAGAGTAGAAAAACAGGATCAGCAATAGGAGGTCACTCCTGAGACCCAGTCCTCGGCATGGTGACTTTCTGTCTCATTTGCCATCTCTTTCTTCATGATTTTCTCACTTTGATGAAACTAGGTACTGTGCTCTGAGCTGCCCTGTGTAGAGGACCATGTGGCAAGATCAGGGCCATTCTCAGCAAGGGAGGCAGCTTGCAACCCAGCAAGCTGAACACAGTCAACCATCAGTGAGTTTGGAAATGGATTCTTCCCCAGCCATGTCTTGGTGACGCCAGCCCTGGTGGTGGTGGTGGCAGGGTGGGGGTGGGGGTGGGGGGGGCGGTCACCTCTATTTTGGCATCTAGTGACTCAGTAACTCATAGGCTGAATCTCAGTGGTGTCTGGATTCTGGACCTACAACTCTTGTAAAATCATCCGTGGGGTTTTTAAGCCATTAAATTGTAAGATCACTTGTCACACAGCCATAGTTGACAAATACACAATGTCACTATCTCTCAGATGCTATTACTCGAAGATACCATTATTGTATGCACCCCAAATAAAAAACACTCTTGTCTCTACAGGATACCATAAGGCGGATAATCAACACTCTTGATTGAAGGACATAGTATAATTTCAGAGATGCTTATGTGTGGAAAAGTGCATCTTGGGATTGGTGACACAAGGGTAAATTATAATAATCACAGATATAAATTTTATGTGATCTATATATCTATATATACACGTACATATATTTACTGGATGATTTACTATAGGCACAGTCCCAGGCTGTATGCAGTCTTTTCCTCATCCAGTTTTATCTGAACAGGCAGCATAAACATATGGCAGAGAATTTCAACTAGTGCTTGTGCATCTATTATTATACCTAGTCAGCTCCGTGTATTCCCAAGAATAGTTGATGCACACTTTAGCATTCTCTGTCTCTTTGTCTTTTTTCTTTTCCTTCTTTCCTTCCTTCCTTCCTCTCTCTCTCTCTCTCTCTCTCTCTCTCTCTCTCTCTCTCTCTTTCTTTCTTTCTTTCTTTCTTTCTTCCTTTCTTTCTTTTCTTTCCTGTTGGTCGTGGGGCTTAAACTCGGCTTGGGCGCTGTCCCTCAGCTCTTCAGCTCAAGGTTAGTGCTCTACCACTTGAGCCACAGTGCCCCTTCCTTCCTTCCTTCCTTCCTTCCTTCCTTCCTTCCTTCCTTCCTTCCTTCCTTCCTTCCTCCCTTCCTCCCTCCCTTCCTCCCTCCCTCCCCCCTCCCTCCTTCCCTCCCTCCCTCCTCCCCTTCCCTCCCTCCTTCTTTCCCTCCCTTCCTTCCTTCCTTCCTTCCTTTCTTTCCATCTTTTCTTTCACAGTTGCTAGCATGCTGCATACATTGTTGTTGGCTCTTCTCATGTGACAAGAACTCTTGGGAATATTTCATACTGCTATATGAAGGGCTCCCCAAGCTTCTTAGCAGTTTTGTAGGAATTGTGAATGCCTTAGTGCATCATTTCTTAGCGCCACACTTTTGAGGTTGAATGCTCCAATACCACCATGGCTTCCTCAACCATTTTTCCCCCTTCAGCAATCTTTTCAGGACCTTCTCTCTACTCATGATTTATATGCCTGATGTAGGTCTGTTGCTGTCATTATGCAGTCCTTTACAGAGGCTTTGGGGGTTGTTACCATTATTTTACACCTTAGGAAAGAGAGATTAGGGGAAGGTCCAAATCACCCAGCCTGTTAGTGGTGAAACCCTGGTTAAGACCTACCTACGTTTTTGTGTTCCATGTTAAGTCCTTTACTATATTTTCCATTCCCACATTTTCTTCACTTTTCATTTAGGTATCACTATAATTATATTCCATTACCTGTCATTTTTGTTTTAAATAGCTCAGGGCTTTGTAAAAAAACACATAGACTCTCAGAAATTTCAGCTATACAGAGTAGTATAAGAGGAGAAATCATGGGCTGGGAAGGTGGCTCAGTGGTAGAGTGCTTGCCTTGCATGCATGAGGCCCTGGGTTCGATTCTTCAGCACCACATAAGCAGAAAAAGCTGGAAGTGGCGTTGTGGCTCAAGTGGTAGAGGGCTAACCTTGAGCTGAAGAGCTAAGGGACAGTGCCCAGGCCCAGAGTTCAGGCCCACAGCTGACAACCCCCCCTCCCCCCCCCAAAAAAGAGGAGAAATCAAGGATGGGTCTGGTAGCACATAGTTACAACCTCAGCTACTTAGGAGGCAGAGATGGCACACTCATAGTTCAAGGCCAGCTGAGCCAGAGTGTGAGACCTTATCTGAAAGACAAATTAAAAAGCAGGAGGGCTGGGTCACAGTTTAAGTAGCAGGGCAGGTAACTAGCAAGTTGTCAGAGCCAAGCCCTGAGTTCACTCACTTTCCAGTATCGTAGAGAAGAAGAACAAGAAGGAGGAGGAGGAGGAGGAGGAGGAGGAGGAGGAAGAAGAGGAGGAAAAAGAGAAGAATATGTAGAAGGAAGAAGAGGAAACAGAAAGGAGGAAGGAAAAGATAAGGAACAGGAAGAAGAGAAGGAAAAGAAGCAGAAGAAAGAGACAGAGGAGGAGGAGGAAGAAGAGGAGAAGGAAGAAAAGGAGGACGAAAAATAAAAAGGAGTAACTGGAAGAGAGCAAGGGAAGGGTGACGTTGTCTAAAAAGAAACATGTTCATACTTGACTTACATAACTGTAACTTCTATACATCACCTTTATAACAACAACAACAACAATAAAAGGAAGCAGAAGTCCCACTAGCCAGTGGTAGATAGTTAACACCTTGGTGAACATCTTTTCCAGAACCTTCCTAGGCTGACACACATTCAAATTTATGTTAATATGGGCATTGCCTCTGTGTACCTCTCCAATAAACTTTTCAATACAAGAATATCTTGTGCATGCCTTTCCATGCCAATCAATGTAGATCATCTTTGGGAATGAACCCAAAGTGTCTTTGTATGGAGCAGCCCCCCCTCGTCTGGAGTTCATTTGTTTTTAATTTTTTCGTTACTTTGGGTCACCCATGTTCTAAAAACTATCCAATGGAACATTCCAGAAATGAACAATTCCTATGCTTTCACGTTCACATCATTCATTTCCGGGTAGTGGGATGAAATTCCAGGTCATTCCTCTCTGTCCATCCAGGCCAAGATGTGAGCTGTCCTTTTTTTCTCCCCAGTATATCCATTGTCCACTGTTGGTCCTGTCTACATCATGAGACCATCTGCCAATGTGTCAGTACTTGTGAATAGTGCTTAGTACTCTGATACTGCTTCGTTCAGGTGGCTACTGAGGGTGTTGGAATATATTTCCTGTAACTAAGGGTAGGAGCTACTGTTGATCAAACTTTGCCTGTCCAATCCCCTATTAATGGGAGATTATAATCCCCTTATTATTATTATTATTATTTTGCCAGTCCTGGGGTTTGAAGTCAGGGCCTGAGCACTGTTCTTAAGCCTCTTTATGCTGAAGGATAGCACTTTACCACTTGAGCCACAGCTCTACTTCAGGCTTTTTCTGAGTAGTTTATTGGAGATAGGAGTCTTTCAGATTTTTCTGCCCAGGCTGGCTTTAAACTGTGATCCTCAGATCTCAGCCTCCTGGGTTGCTAGTATTACAGGCATGAGCCACTGGCACCTGGCTATTACTAATGGACTATTAAGTGATCTTGGACACTTCTATGTTGTAAAGTGTGTGGCAATGAGTGTCTTCACCTAACCCCTTCAGTTGTAAGAAGGTTTAGTGTTTGATCCATAGTTGCCAAGCTTTCTTCAAGCAGTTGGGTCCACCAGAGTGTCATTTTTTTTTGTCAGTCCTGGGGCATGAACTCGGCCTGGGCGCTGTCCCTGCACTCTTCAGCTCAAGGCAAGTGCTCTACCGCTTGAGCCATAGAACCACTTCAGGTTTTCTGGTGGTTTATTGAAGATAAGAGTTTCTGGACTTTCCTGCCCGGGCTGGCTTTGAACCATGATCCTCAGATCTCAGCCTCCTGAGTAGCTAGGATTGCAAGCATGCGCCATCGGCGCCCAGCAGTGTCATTTTTTTTAAGTAATAAAATCCACCTGTGAGGCTGGAGGTGTGGCTCAAGGGGTAGAGCACCTCCTAGCAAAAGCAAGTTCCCAAATTCTGTTCCTATTACTATCCCTTTGTCATCTTTCTTTACTTTTTAATTTCTTCACTTCAAACCTTAGAGAATTATTTTTCAAAGACTTGGCATATCTTTGTTATTTTTCTCCCCTATAACGTGATTAAAAAAGATGAAACTTTAATCCATTCAAAGCAAGAGGGCTTTTGGTTTCTAGATTTATTAGAAGTGAACTGACAGGTCCTGTCTTCAGGATAGAAAAAAAAATCTTTCTTCAGATGAAGAAATCTTTCTTATGGTAGGGTTTATTTTCTTTACAAAATGTGGATTCATTATGCTCGAATTCTTCACGATTCATTCTTTTGTTGAAGATAAAAAAAAAAAAAAACAAAAGCACCTAAATGGAGATGAGTGAAAGATGTCTTCTTCAATAACCTTTCTACAGCCAAGTTTATCATCATGTCCAGGGTAACCTGAGTTTATCAGATTGATCTGTTACCTCCCCTCACATGCATCTAAAGAAACTCATAGAGTGGTTGTGGGGTTGCTTCAATGTGAATGTGAATGTGATCATGTAAAAGTGAACTTCAGTGACACAACCCCAGCCAGCTGCAGATAGAAAATATCAGGAAGGGGGCGGGGGAAAGCATCTGTATTGAACCTTCTCAGACTGTTATTCTTGTCATTTGTTCCCAAACTATGCAGTGTAGCAACTATTTGCACAGCATTTACATTCTGCTCAGCATGTGTTAGGTACTCTAAATAACTCAATGATCCGAGGTATCTAGAAAGATGTGGATAGGTCATATGCAAATGCAACATTTTATTTAAGAGGTTTGAGCATCCAAAGATTTTGACATTCTGGGAGGGGCTGGGGGGGACTGGAACTAACTTCCTTCTGATATGGAGGTACAGTTATATTCTGCTGGTTGCTTTTTCTAGCCAATAACATGCTTCAGAGGCCTCTCCATGTTAAGTTCTCTCTTCCTTTTATTTTGGTGATACTGGGGTTTAAGCCCAGGCCTCTAGGCAGGCACTCTACCACTTCAGTCTCACCCCCAGCTCTTTTAGCTTATTAAGTTTTGGAATCGGCTCTTTCATTTGAGTCTGGACTGGCCTGGACTCTAATCCTCTTGTGTATGCTTTTCATGTAGCTGTGATGACTGATATGTACCACCATACCTAGCTGTTGGTTGAGATGAGGGCGCCTTAATTTTTCTCCCCTTCATTTGGCTTTGAACTGCAATCTTCTGGATCTTAGTCTCAGTAGAGGGATTACAGGTCTGAGCTACCCTGCCCAGCAAGATATCTTTTTCTAAACATCCTTCATTCCTTGTAGTATTTCATAACACAGATGAACTATAGTTTGGACAATTTCTAATTGATGAAATGTTTCATTATTCAGACCATCTTGGTTGCTCTTTTGACTATTTTAGAGACTCTTTCTCTAGGACTGACAATAGAAGCTGAATTGCTATAATAAAGAAGTGCATTTGAATTTTTCTCTATATTTTCAATCCTCTACATTTTCTCTACATTTTCAATTCAGTGTTTATCAATGTTGGTTTTCTGTTATTACTCCCTTAAAAAAAGCTTAAACTTAAATTATTAAATTAAATTGTTTAAATCAATTTTCTCCTTTATGAGAGACTCGATACTGAAGAATAAGACTTTGTTGTTAGAAGTTATGATAGATAAGATTTTTTTTGCCAGTAGGACTATTTTTTCCCTCTCTGAAGAACAACCTTGCCCCACTGAGAATATGAGATACAGATAAACAAATTGGAAACATTTTTTTGGTGGGGTGGCCAAATGGAAAAGATACCTGCTTTCTTTTGTGAGGGCTGCAAAATGATATATTCACTCTGCTAAACCTTATAACATTTTAACACTTATAGTTCTCAAAAATTTTACTGAAGGCTGGGCACGGTGGCTCATGCTTGCAATCCCAGATTCTCAGGAGGCAGGGATGGGGAACATTTCAGTTTGAGGCCCTCCTGAACTCAAGGTTAATAAGTCTACATCCCAATCAGCAATGGGGCATGATGAAGTAGCACATCTGTCATCCCAGCTGTGTAGGAGACTGTAGGTAGAAAGACTGCCGTTTGAGGTTGGCCCTAGGCAAGAACATGACTGAAAAAAAGATCGTAGAGTTCTGCCTAGCAAGCTGAAGGCCTTGAGTTCAAACCCTGTTGCTGAGAAAAAAAAATACCCTTGAGTGAAACTGAACGTTGATGATGCAAGATCCATCTGAGAACTTGATCATGCCTGGCCATAAAGCCAGGTAGACAGACGGTGCTAATTTGCTCTTCCTCTGCGTACATTAATTAACGCTGTCAAATACATTAGACTCTTACCAGATAATGCGCAGAGGAGAGAGACATGGGAAAACTTAGGCTTTATTCAGGGGAGCTCATGCACGCATCTGTTGGGCAGCAGCTTTGGATGTTTGAGGGGAATGGAGTTGGAGCCCCGTGAGATTTCCTGGTGGAAAGATGCTTTTGGACTCTCAGACTGCTGCCTCTTCTGTATGAGAAAACTTGACGCTGCTGAGAAAAATCTGACCCTGCAAAATAAAAGCCGTGACATCTAGTGACAAAGACTTGTAGCTTGGCGGTATAGACTCAGCAATCGTCTAGACATGAAAGGAGGAGGACTCCAGAGAATAAGAAGACAAGCTACCAAGCAGGGAGGTGGGAACAAGGAGTAGGCCCAGGAAGGAAGGGCAGGCCTGCTTTGTGACTGAGGGAAAGCCAGCCCCGACCTACTCCCAGCCCTGCTATGAAGCTGTGGGGCTGCTGTGGACCAGTCACTCAGTGGTTGTGGTCCTCAGCTTAGCCTGGGGAGCTAGATATCCACATTTTCCTCAAGCCACTCATGGTGGAGAAATCTGGTGTGAACACACTTACCACTGCAGCTGAAACAGGAGTAAAGTGGCGTGGATTACAAAAAAATCACAACTCTCATGTTAAGCTATCGATTTCATAGGCACTGTTGATATTCATGTCCTCCCCTTCCCCTTACAGAGGATTGAACTCAAGGCCCCACTCTTGCTAGGCAAGCACTCTATGGAATGTGGTTTTTAAAACGAAAGTAAATAATAAGGTTATATACAGATAAGGCTATGTTCATCTAGGATGAATAAAGCTTGAGACACAGCAATTTATGCCATCCCTGTCTAGGGCTGCTCTGGGAGTCCCAGGTGACATGAATCTGTCGGAAGAGTCACATCTTTAGCACTTAGTTCCACTGACTGTATTCAGATAAGGTTTCATTTTTTTTCTTTTTCTTGTTGTCAGTCATGGGGCTTGAACTCAGGGCCTGGAGGTGATCCCTGAGCTCTTTTGCTCAAGGCTAGCTCTCTACCACTTTGAGCCACGGTGCCACGTACAGTGATTGAGTGGTGAATTGGAGATAAGAATCTCACTGGGACTTTTCTGCCCAGTCTGGCTTTGAACCATGACCCTCAAATGCCAGTCTCCTAGGGAGCTAGGATTACAGGTGTGAGTCACCAGAACCTGGGGAGGGTTTTACTTTCTGCCCAGGCCTATGCCTAGACTCCCATCATCCTCACCCCACCCTCTCACAGAGCAGGTGCAATAGCCTGGCGTAGCAGGTGTGTGTGTGTGTGTGTGTGTGTGTGTGTGTGTGTGTGTGTGTGTGTGTGTGTGTGTGTGTGTGTGTGTGTGTGTGTGTGTGTGTGTGTGTGTGTGTGTGTGTGTGTGTGTGTGTGTGTGTGTGTGTGTGTGTGTGTGTGTGTGTGTGTTTGACTCGACCCATCTATATTTTGAGATCTTGTGCACTTTGTGCTCAGGCTGGCCTCCAACTGGTGATCCTCCCGATTTCAATTTCCTGAGCAGCCAGGATTACAGATCTGAGCTGCCACACCTGCCTCATTCCAGTGTCTGACCTTTGTCAGCATGCAAAGCACAAAACATACCTTCTCTTAAAAAAGTACATAGCTAACATTTATCGGGGCTTTCTTGCACCTGTCACTGTTCAAAGGGTTCAGGATATTTTGTTTCAGCTAATCCTGACAACCACCTTAGGAAATAAATGCCCTTATGATTGCCATTGTTCTTGGCTTACCAGGCCCAGGTTTCTGATTGCTTCAGGCTCCAGAGTGAATCAGGAAAGAAAGCAGTGTTTCTCTCTGATTGCAGGGCCTGATCCTCCTTGCTGCTCCCAATCGCAGCATTGTGAACACATGGTGTTTTTCCTGCCAAAACAATTGAGGGACCTTGTTTTTCCCAAACATCAGAGGCTGGCTCCCTAGACTAGTGCTTTTTGCTCTTTCATGAGCTTTCAGAATCATTTGGGGAGGGGGAATCTTCAGCGTGAAAAGGCTCAATTAAGTAGAGCTGGGTTAGCCCCCTGAGGGAGAGCCAGCATTTCAAACCAACTCCGACTGAGCTTTACGAAGAAAGATTAAGAGATGGTTATAACGGAGGATGCACAGCTCCTAGCCTCTTCTGGCCTTGTCTCCAGAATTTCTGTTCTGGTATGCACTATGTTGGTGATAAACTCATGGTAGTGAAACGAGACATTTGGCATGCAGTGCAGACTTCTCACACACATTCTCAGACCTCTGATCTCCTGTGTTTGTTGGCTAATGGGGGGGGGCAGGGTTGGAGAGGAAGGGGGCGTTTCTAACCCTTCTCAGAAACAAAACAAAGGAACGCATCAGGTGCTCCAGGCATAGAAGGATCATTCTGTCTCTTCTGGGAAGCACAGATTTCTAACTCTATTGGAGAGCGTTCAGTACTAGGCCTGGGCTTCAGGCTATAAACTGACTTTAAAATTTATGGAACATCTGAGTCTTTTCCTCATGCAGTGTTTTGGAATTGTTGAAGTCCCTGTTCTGAGATTGTCCTCTCGTCTGAGCTGGCTTGGCAGAGAGACATCGCTTAGCCATTTGGTTGTCCCAAAATCTCCCAGACTTGAAGCCTGTGATCTCTTCCTTTCTATCCGTTTCCGTGTCTCTTTGGATCAGAAACCTGTCATTGACATTTCTATGAGACAAATTTAATTTTACCCATTGCTACAAGGGTGAATCTCAGTCCATAAGATTGAATATACAAGGAAAACAATGCAACTACACACACACACACACACACACACACACACATTTTTTTTTGCCAGTCCTGGGACTTGAACTCATCAGGGCCTAGGTGCTGTCCCTGAGCCTCTTTGTGCTCAAAGCTAGCACTCTACCACTTGAGCTATAGCACTTCTTCCGGCTTTTTCTGAGTAATGTTTTGGAGATAAGAGTCTCATGAACTTTCTTGCCTGAGTTGGCTTTGAACCATGATCCTCAAATCTCATCCTCCTGAGTAGCTAGGATTTACAGGGGTGAGCCGCCAGTGCCTGACAACTTAATGTATTTTTGAAATTCATTCTAACTTCTGTTTTAAGCCTTTGAATTATCTGGGCAAAAAATTTAATCTCATCTAATTTGAGATTACCTCCTACACTTAGATTATATTTAAATTCTGAGAATTTAGTATTATTATATAGACATTGGATAAGATCCTGCCCGGGAACTGATTGTCTCTGATCAGCCTAAGTACAACACCACAGATTTCCTTGTTCCTGTTATTTTATGGCTCTTACAGAGTCTTACTCTTACTCAAGATGTTTTCTAAGAAATATTTCGTCTAAATTGAGAATTCTTTCCAGGCTTCTAGCATCATAGGATTTTAAAAACACTTGAGCCAGGAAAATGTCATTTATTTCTATGCTTCTATTTCACAGACTCTCCTTTCTATGAACTAATAAGCATAAATAGCTGTGCTGTTTTTTTTTTTTTTAAAGGAAGGGCCCAGAAGGTCTCTATTTGCAACATATCACTGTTACAAAATCTAATTCATCTAAGATGAATTCTCAGGAAATTTGTGAGGATCCATGTTGTAATCTTCTTTCCCATCATGGAATTTTGGGGTTTTATTTTATTGGTGGTAGTTTTTTTTGTTTTTTTTTTTTTTGTACAAGTGCAAGATCTTCAACTCAGGGCCTGGGTGATGTCCCTTAGCTTTTTCACTGTAGGCTGGCACTCTACCACTTGAGCCATAGCTCTACTTCTGGCTTTTTATGTAGTTAATTGGAGATAACCAACTGGATTTTCCCTGCCTAGGCTGGCTTTGAACCATGATCCTTAGATCTCAGCCTCCTGGGTAGCTATGATTACAGGTGTGAGCCACCATTTTCCAGCTCATGGATGTGTTTTCACAAATGATCTTGTCATACTCCTAAATGCTGTTCCTTATGTTTGTCTTCTTCTGTTCAGGTGGACTCTGCCTTTGGCAGAGAAGAAGGTTGCAGAGGTGGAGATTCATAGTTGCAGGAGGAGGAAAGAGAAAGGAGGGGAAGGAACACATCTGAGAACTTGGTTGGGTTATGGTATTTAAAATGTGGCTTGTCCTGATTCCCTATCCTATGTAAGATGAGATATAGTGGTACTTACTTCAATTCTTCTTCTTCTTTTTTTTGTGGAACTGATGTTTGAAATCAAGGTCTTGTGCTGGCTGGGCAAGTGTTCTACCACTTGAACTATGCTCTTCAGTTATTATTATTGTTATCATTATTATCATTATCATTATTATTATTTTTATTAGGGTCTCATATTTTTGCCTAGGATCTCCTTCCTCTAACTACTTTCCTCTAGATTTCTGCCTCCCAAGTAGCTGGGATTACAGGTACCAACCCCCATGCTCAGCTCTGAACTGAATAATTAATGTCATCCTGTTGCCAGGCTTATTTTAAGTGATCCAGAAGGTTGCTGAGAAAATAGGTTATGGATCAAGGATCTATGTTTGAGTATTGACTGTGGCACTTCCCAGAGCATTGACTTTGGGATAGCCGTTTAATCGTGCAAATTTTACAAATGAGGTTAAGAGAAGTATCTGTATGGTAAGATGGTGGCAGTGTTTGAATGACATAATATGAATTCCAGGAAATGGAAATGAGAGGCTTTCCTCCCCTCCCCCCCCCCCCCCATTTGCCTGTTTGTCCATTTATCTGTTTTTAGGAGGGCAAGGGGGAGCACAGAATAGAGGGGGAAAGGGTGAGCAAGTGAAGCAGTGGTACTCACTAGGCACTGTGTTGGAAATGATCTATACAACTTGTGGGTGGGGATGGGAGGGAAAAACTGGGTGAGAGTGAGGGAAGGGTGACATTGTCCCAAAAGTAATGTACTCTACCTGACATGAAACCGTAACTCCTCTGTACATCACCTTTATAATAACAATAAAAAACTTAAAAAGGAATAAGATAATATAATACATATTGAGCACCGAGTACAAGGAATTCCTGACCTTTGGCAAGCAGAACAAATGCTAACTTCTAATAATAGGCTTGATATTTTGAAAACTTCTGCAGTTGAGTTATCTTCAAGGAGAGCCTTTGTTTAGTCCTTATTCATGGAGATGGAAAAAACCCAAGAGGAAAGACAAAGATTTTATTTAACTGACCTCAAGTCTGAAGACAAACCTTCCGTAGCTTGCTTTACCATAGAAATTACAGCTCCAGTATAACTTTGACCTGGTGGATTTAGCAAATCTAACACCCTCATTGTAATAGATGGGAGTTAAAATATAGCCCCCTGGTGAAACATTCCTGGATGCCTGTGGTGTTATTACAGTGCTCTAAGATAAACCTTATTATTAGTAAAAGAAAAACAAACAATATGGAGGACATTTTCTGTGCTGCCATTGTGTGATTTCCGGGGGGCCTCTGTTCTGAATTTATGGCTCCTGTAATCCAGGAAGCTAAGTTGGGGAATGACAAATGCCTACCTACTTCTGAGTGCCAACTGGGATCAGTTGCTCTTAGGTTCTGTGTTTTGGGTCTTGGGACGTCTTTAACGATCCCTCCTCCCAACCACAGCCTCTTCTTCACTTCTCAAAGGTTCTCCTTGTCTTTTCTACTACCAGTGAAACAAAGTAAACTTCATAGAAACTAACCAGCATCATTGCATGAGGCAGAATTTGTGTTTTCACATAGAAGGAGATGTGTGTGTGTGTGTGTATGTGTTAGTACTGGAGCCTGAATGGTGATCCTTAGAGCTCGGCCTCCTGAGTAGCTGAGATTAACAGGTGTGAGCCATCAGCGCCTGGCCCAGAGGTGGAATTTTCAGGGCCGCATTCACCAGACATGCCCTTTATTTTCTGTTTCTCAACCTATCTAAAGTATAATTTTTTGATGGCTTCTTTCAGGGAGTGAAAGCAGCCCACGGGGCACTGTGCTCTGGTAATTCAGCTGCCATCAGTGTAGATACATCCTGTCCTAATCAGTTCAGTGGAAGGAAGCTACATTTCATTCAGATGTAGAGAAAGCATTTGACCTTGGACAAATGGATTAACTTCAGTGGCTTTCCTTTTCCTCAAGGAAAAATGGGTGTAGTAATACCTCTTGGCATTATTTAGACTCCTTGGTGGCAGATATCAAACCTTCACCCCAATCAGGGTTAGCAGAACAAAAGATGACTTATTCCTGGATGTCTGCAGGGTCTTATGTAACTTAAGAACAGCAGGAACTTGGAACAGACCAACCATGAGGACAACAGATCTGTGGGTGACTGTGTGGTAGCCAGGACATGTGTATAAATGAAGTTGTGAAAGTCCCTATTTTTAAAATATTCATATGGGGACACTTCCTATTGGTGACCCAGGGCTTACTTGGGATTGTTTCTCCAGCCTCTGCTGCAGGTTTCCTGCCAGAGCTCAGAAGATGCTTCATGCACTTTCCTCTGCTCACCCAAGTGAGTGCTTGGCTTACAAAGTGATTTGTATTTGTCTACCTCTTCTTCATGCTGCTTTGTCCAGCTGAAGAGACTGTTTGGCTGGCTTAAGGAATGTCAACAGCTGGTTAAGTGTGGGTGTGGTGGATAAGAGAGCCTCCTATTGATTTAAAAAAATCTGCACAGTTCTTAGAGAAAATTGGTCATGACAAGTAATCATGTCCTGCGAGTTTGCCTACTCTTGCTTATAAGTGTGATTATAAATAGTATGATGAGAGAGAGAGAGAGGGAATGAGGGAGGGAGTGAGGGAGGGAAGGAGAGTAGAAGGAAGAGTAAGAGAAAAAAACAGAGAGAAGACAGAAATACATAAGTTATGATTTTAGTGTTCCCAGATTAATAAATTCTGTCCTCTGAATTAGGACAGGAACCAGTGGAGCACAAAGAACATCCACTCTTAACTGCAAAGCAGATTAGTATGTGATCATGGATTTAAAACATACAGCTCAGTCCATAGAGAAGCTGGCTTCCCCGTTCCCCAAAGTTCCTGAAAGAGAAACTCTCCTGGGGCCAGCTGGGTGAGCTTTCGCTTTCCTGACCAATCATCTGTGACCAGGGGATGAGGTCATGGCATATTAAATAGCTTCTGAGTGTTCATGATTGGGAACATGGGCACAAAGATGGGGTGATGGATGTTGGGCCTATACCCCCCAAAACATAGCTACTGTAAGACCTCCAGAGGTACTGTGAAACCCACATCTATGTCTGAACCCCAGAACTGAGCTTGAACCAAAGCAAAACAAGTGTTTGTTTCCTTTTCTGAAGCATAACCTTGTTTTCTTCACACCAGAATAAAGTGTCCATTCCAGTCATTCTTAGCTCTCCGGATCAGTCTATACAAGACATGACAATTTAAGACTCTGAAGACGGATACGCTTAAGTCTCAGATCCTAAGAGTCTGATGAAACTCTCCCCTGAAGTAAGCCATTAGCTGTCACAAATGTACTTCTATTTTCATTTTATGGCAAGAAAGATCTTCATGTGATAAAACCTCAGCTGAACATAGACCTAAAGCTCAGCCTGGTAGGTTAGGTCATTAGTCTCACAGTTGTCCTCTTGAAGGTCCAATGTTATCCTCCTTTTATAAATATGCTAATGGAAGCTGGGAGAAGTTAAATGACTATTTGCGTTGCAGGTGTAATTTAACTTAAATCATCTAAGGCTGAGTTTAATGTGATTGTCATTGGACAGGGCAGGGATCTTTCAGGAAACCTACCCTCCTATAATTAACTGAAAATATATGCCTCAGTAGGATTGGCTATTGAAGCAAGGCTGGCAGCAGGAGCATTCAATCTAGAATGAATGTACCTGGAATTGTTTTGTCTGTGGTGTGAGGGACAAATCTAGTGCCTCTCTCTGTCTCTGTCTCTCTCTCTATGTTGTTTTGTTGGCATTGGGACTTGAACTCACAGCCTCAGCACTGTCCTCGAGTTCTTTTGCTCAAAACTAGTGCTCTAATAACTTAAGCCACAGCTCCACGTCTGGTTTTCTGGTGGTTAATTGGAGATAAGAGTCTCACAGACTTTCTTGACTGGCCTGACTTTGAACCTTCATCCTCAGATCTGAGCTTCCTGTGTAGTTAGGATTATAGGTGTTAGCCACCAGCACCAGGCTCTAATGACATGGAAAATGGCATATGAAATAGTGATTGTTTCCCTTCTACTTTGAAAATGCTCACTAATATACCTTAATTCCGGACTGAAAAAAATTAATTGTAGCATATGACTCTCTTTCACCAAATCAATACTTCTTCTACAGCTATTCAGTTTCTCCAAACCAAAAGGAGATCTTTCTTGTGAGATCTTGACTCCACCTTACTCTGATTATTCTTTTATTCTTCAGATCTTCAGCATTTCTGGCTGATTTTCTCTCCTCGGTTGCATGTTATTCTATGCTACTTCTGAAATTTACCATATGAGTAGACTTGATTTCCAGTAAGTAGTAGAGCAGGTAGCTTTGTCTGCCTTTTTTTTTTTTCATTTTCTTCATTCCTGTTAGGTTTTGAATGGAGCTGGGAAGTGGCTAAGTTTGATATTTGCTTTTTCATTTTTCCTTAGGTCTGGTTATTATGATTTTCTTAGAAACTCAATGCCATGGAATGGGATCAAGTGCCACAAGTCAGCAGAATCACACATGGCATCTGAGTTCCTTGTTTCAAAGTGCCTCACTTACTGGCTTGAGGTTTAGCTCTAGATTCTGTCTTTTTTTTTTTTTTTAAATAAGCAAGGCCTTTGCTTTTCCTGTGCCCAGTCTCACATTTGTAAGAAAGATGACTTTTGATAAACCAGAGTTGTGAGGACAAACCAATGGGGGAGGGGGGGGTAGCAGATGTTTCTCTTCTAGTTGGAGACTGAGACACACTACAAATAAATTCTGGTGACTTGTGGCTCCCAAGGACATACTTACATTAACTTCAGTGAAACAAGCTAGAGGTACCTTCCCTTCCTCTTCCTCCTCCTCCTCCTCCTCTTCCTCCTCCTCCTCCTCCTGCTCCTGCTCCTCCTCCTCCTCCTCCCCCTCCTCCTCCTCTTCCTCTTCCTCCTCCTCCTCTTCCTCTTCCTCCTCCTCCTCTTCCTCCTCCTTCTCCCTTTTTTTTTCAGTTGTGAGGCTTGAACTCTGGGCCTGGGAACTGTCTCTCAGCTCTTCAGCTCAAGATAAGTACTTTACCACTTGAGCCACAGTGTCACGTCTAGTTTTTTGGTGGTTTATTGGAGATAAGAGTCTCATGGACTTTCCTGCCCGGGCTGGCTTTGAGCCATGATCCTCAGATCTCAGCCTCCTGAGAAGCTAGGATTACAGACACCCGGCTTCTCTTTTAGTTTTAAAAACATTTTACTTTATTGTTATTATAGAGGTGATGTACAGAGGAGTTCATTCACACGAGTCAGGTAGTGAGTATACTTCCTTTCATACGGTGTCATCTGTTCCCTCCTTCTCTCCTAGTCCTTCGAGTTGAATAGTTCACGTTCATCAGTGTCCAGTGAGCTCCACTGTTGCACGTTTGCACCCTTTTCCCCTTGAGTTCTGGACCCTCCTCCACCCTTCAGAAGATATACACGTGAATACATCATATATAAGGAAAAGAAGACAGAATCATCCAAATTAAACACTAAAAAAGAGGAAAACTGTCTTTTGTTTCTTTATCTTGAAGTTCATTTTGGTTTATATATTGCTTCATATAAATATGAAGAGGCGCTCAGGCATTGCACCTTTGTGATTCTCTCCTGAGAGCTTCTTCTTTTGGTCTCACTGTATGTGAATCTAGAATCTTGTATAATTTGTCATATCCCAGTGCATTTTTAGATCTAACTTTCGCATATCAGAGAGAACATGCACTGTTTGTCTCGCTGGGCTTGGTTTACCTCTCTTAACATGATTTGTTCTAGTTCCATCCATTTCCCTTCAGATGACATTATTTTATTCTTTCTGATGGCTGTGTAAAATTTCACTGTGGGTCTGGGAAGGTGGCTCAGTGGTAGAGTGCTTGCCTTGCATGCATAAGGCCCTGGGTTCGATTCCTCAGCACCACATAAACAGAAAAAGCCAGAAGTGGCGCTGTGGCTCAAGCGGTAGAGCGCTCGCCTTGAGCTGAAGAGCTGAGGGACAGCGCCCAGGCCCAGAGTTCAGGCCCACAACCAGCAAAAAAAAAAAAAAAAAATTTTTTTCACTGTGTATATTCTCCCCCTTCTTGTTTGTACTAGAATTTGAACTCAATGCCTCGTGATACCTAAGCAGGTGCTCTACCACTTGAGCCACATCCCCAGCTTTTGAGATTTCTTCCCTCTTCCTCCTCCCCCTTCTCCCCCTCTTCCTCCTCCTCCCTCCTCCTTCCCTTCCTTCTCAGATCAAGTTTATTTGAAAGAGAAAGGAAGCAGAAAAGACTCCGAAGAGAGGGACCTCCATCCTGGCACCAGTGGCTCACACCTGCAATCCTAGCTACTCAGGAGGCTGAGATCTGAGGACTGTGGTTCAAAGCCAGACCAGGCAAAAAAGTCCATGAGACTCTTATCTTTAATTAACCATCAAATATCCAGAAATGGAGCTGTGGCCCATGCAGTAGAATATTAGCTTTGAGTAAAAATATCTCAGAAAGAGTGCCTAGGCTCTGAGTTCAAGCCCAGGACAAAAAAACCAAAAAACAAAAAAAAGAGCCCTCTTCTACTAAGATGAATCCTCTTGAAGGATGATTTTTTTTTTTTTTTTTTTTTTTTTTTTTTTATTTTTTTTATTTTTTTTTATTGTAAAGCTACTATACAGAGGGTCACAGTTACATGAGTGAGGTTATGAGTACACTTCCTCTTGAACATTGTTACCCCCTCCATTGTTTTCCCCCTACCATCCCCTCCCTCCCTCCCTTCCCCGAGGTTCTTTTTTTTTTTTTTTTTTTTTTTTTTTTGATTGTGATTAAATGATTACATAATTTCAAAGTCACAAGTTCATTCTAACTTCCCTGGAGCAAATTGTCTACCACAGTCTGTAATATATAACAGTGTTCACATGTTATATACCATATTTGTGATCAGCAGCATGAGGATATTTAGTAGTGGTTCAACCAGATGAGCGGGAGTTCTTTGTTTCTTAAGTCCTGTTAGTTTTGTCGTATCACTAACCTTTTGGATTTAGCATCCACTTATGAGGGAGCCCATGTACCGTTTGTCTCTTCGTTCTTGGCTTACCTCGCTCAACATGATTCCTTCTAGCTCCATCCATTTCCCTGCAAATGCCATTATTTTGTCATTTCTAATGGCTGCATAATATTCCATTGTGTATAGATACCACAATTTTTGGATCCATTCATCTGTGGTGGGGCACCTAGGTTGTTTCCATATCCTAGCTATTGCGAACAGTGCTGCAATAAACATGGAGGTGCACGTGTCCTTGTATATTGGTTCCTGTTGTTCAGGGTAGATGCCTAGAAGTGGTATGACTGGGTCGTAAGGGAGGTCAATCTTTAGCTTTCTAAGGACCCTCCAGACTGCTTTCCAAAGTGGTTGTATAAGTGTACATTCCCACCAGCAGTGTAATAGGGTTCCTCTTTCTCCACATCCCCTCCAGCATTTGTCGTTGGCTGATTTGTGGATGTGGGACATTCTGACTGGGGTAAGGTGGTATCTCAGGGTTGTCTTTATTTGCATTTCCTTCACCACCAGGGATGATGAACATTTCCTCATGTGTTTCTTTGCCATTTTTATTTCTTCATTTGAGAAGTCCCTCTTTAGTTCCCTTGCCCATTTAGTAATTGGTTTGTTAGGTTTGGGAGGGATTAGTTTCTTGAGTTCCCTGTATATACAGGATGTTAACCCCTTGTCTGATATATTGCTGGTAAATATTTTTTCCCAATTAGTTGGTTGTCTTTCTAGCTTAGTTGCGATAGATTTAGCTGTGCAGAAGCTTTTTATTTTAAGGTAGTCCCATTTGTCGAGTCTCTCTCCAACTTGTTGTGACCCTGGGACTCTGTTCAGGAAGTTCCTTCCTGTGCCTATTAGTTCAAGTGTCTCTCCTACTCTGTCCTGCAGTAGTTTCAGAGATTCAGGTTTAATGTTAAGGTCTTTAATCCATTTTGAGTTGATGTTGGTGCATGGTGATAGGCTGGGGTCCACTTTTAGTTTTCTGCATGTGGCTGCCCAGTTTTCCCAGCACCAGCGGTTGAAGAGGCTGTGTTTCTTCCATTGTATGTCTTTGGCTCCTTTGTCGAATATCAGCTGGCTGTAGGCCTGTGGATTTATATCTGGATCTTCTATTCTGTTCCATTGGTCTTCGGGTCTGTTTTTGTGCCAGTACCATGCTGTCTTTGTTATTATAGCTCTGTAGTAGAGTTTGAAGTTCGGCATGGATAGCCCTCCCATATTGTCTTTATCCCCTAGAATTGTTTTGGCTATTCTAGGTCTTTTGTTGTTCCATATAAATTTTTGGACTGTTTTCTGTATTTCAGTGATGTACGTCATTGGGATTTTAATAGGAATTGCATTGAATTTGTATATTAATTTTGGAAGTATCACCATCTTTACTATATTAAGTCGGCCTATCCAGGAGCATGGGAGGTCTTTCCATTTCCTAGTGTCTTCTGCAATTTCTTTCTTTAACTTTTTATAGTTCTCATTAAATAGTTCTTTTACATCTTTGGTTAGGTTAATTCCTAAATATTTTATTTTTTGGGAGGTTATTGTGAATGGGGTTGCTCCCTTTATTTCCCTCTCTTCCTGTGCGTTATCAGTGTATAGGAAGGCAACTGATTTTTGTGGGTTTATTTTGTATCCTGCTATTTTGCCGAAGTGACTTATGATTTCTAAAAGTTTGGGGATGGAGTTTTTGGGATCGTGGAGGTATAGTATCATGTCGTCTGCAAAAAGGGATAGTTTCACTTCTTCTTTCCCTATGCGGATCCCTTTAATGTCTTTTTCTTGCCTTATTGCCCTGGCTAAGGGTTCTAGGACTATGTTGAAGAGGAGTGGAGACAGTGGACATCCTTGCCTTGTTCCTGTTTTTAGGAGGATTGGTTGTAGCTTTTCCCCATTGAGTATAATATTGGCTATTGGTCTGTCATAAATGGCTTTTATTGTTTTTAGAAATGTTCCTTCTATTCCTATTTTCTCCAGAGCTTTTAGCATGAATGAATGTTGAATTTTATCAAAGGCCTTTTCTGCATCTGTGGCGATAATCATGTGATTCTTGACCTTGGCTCTGTTGATATGCTGGATTACATTTATTGACTTACGTATGTTAAACCATCCCTGTGTCTCTGGGATGAAGCCTACCTGATCATAGTGTATTATTTTTTTTATGTGTTTCTGGATTCTGTTAGCTAGAATCTTGTTAAGGATCTTTGCATCTGTGTTCATCAAGGAGATTGGCCTGTAATTCTCCTTTTTGGTTGGGTCTTTGCCTGGTTTGGGGATGAGTGTGATATTGGCTTCGTAGAATGAGTTTGGGATAGCTCCCTCCTTCTCTGTTTCTCTGAAGAGCTTGAGGAGTATGGGTATTAGTTCTTCTTTAAAGGTCTTATAGAATTCTGCTGTGAATCCATCTGGTCCTGGGCTTTTTTTTGTTGGAAGACTTTTGATAGCTTCCTGTATCTCATTATAGGATATTGGCTTATTTAATTGGTTAACTTCTTCTTTGCTCAGTTTGGGTAACTTGTATTTCTCTAAAAATGCATCCATTTCCGCCAGATTTTCTTCCTTTAGAGAGTATAGCTTTTGAAAGTAGTCTGTTAGAATTGTTTGGATATCTTGGGTACGTGTTGTGATGTTTCCCGTGGCATCCCTAATCCTATTAATATGGGTTTCCTCTCTTCTTTTTTTAATTAATCTTGCCAACGGGCCATCAATTTTGTTTATTTTTTCAAAGAACCAGCTTTTTGTTTGGTTTATTTTGGTTATGGTTTTCTGATTTTCTAATTGGTTAATCTCTGCTCTCAATTTGGTTATCTGGCTTCGTCTAGTAGCTTTAGGTCCCATTTTTTCTTGTTTTTCTAGCTGTTTTAGTTGCAACATGAGATTATTTACTTGGTCTGTCTCCATTCTCTTGATGTGGGCACTGAGGGCAATAAATTTGCCCCTCAGGACTGCTTTTGCTGTGTCCCACAAGTTTCTTTGTGAGGTGTTTTCATTTTCATTGAGTTCTAGGAAATGCTTTATTTCTTCTCTGATCTCTTCTGTTACCCAGGCCTTGTTAAGGAGTGTGCTGTTCAATTTCCATGTATTAGAGAAATTTCTGCGGTATGCTTTGTTATTGAGAGCTAGCTTGATTCCACTGTGGTCAGATAGGATACAGGGGATTATGTCGATCCCTTTGTATTTGCTTAAGTTCCTTGAATGAACTATGATATGGTCTATTTTGGAGAAAGTTCCATGAGCTGCTGAGAAGAATGTGTACTGTGTTGTTTTAGGGTGAAATACTCGGTAGATGTCAGTTAATTCCGCTTGAAGTATGGCCTCACTTAATTCGGTAGCTTCTTTGCCAATCCTCTGGTTGGTAGACCTGTCCTTTGGTGAGAGTGGCGTGTTAAAGTCTCCTAGTATTATCGTATTGGGATCTATTTTATTCTGTAAGTTTGAGAGCATTTGTTTAACATATCTGGGTGCACCGATATTTGGGGCATATAAGTTGATGATGGTTATATCCTCCTCTTGGATTGTTCCCTTTATTAATATGTAGTGTCCGTCCTTGTCTTTCTGTACTGATTTTAATGAAAAGTTTATTTTGTCAGATATCAGGATAGCTACACCTGCTTTCTTATTGGGGGAATTTGATTGGTAGATCCTTTTCCACCCCTTCACTCTGAGTTTGTTTGTATGTTTGGCTGAGAGGTGGGTCTCCTGAAGGCAACAGATGGATGGGTCTTGTTTTCTGATCCAGTCCTCAGTTCGTTTTCTTTTAATTGGCGAATTCAGCCCATTTATATTAAGAGAAAGTATAGAGAGATGCATTGTTGTCCCTGCCATTCCGTTTTCCTAAGTTTTTCTTCTTTCCTTTCCTCCTGTGCTTGCTCAGTTAGACTTTGAGTAAAGCCTGTTTGGGGCAGGTCCCAGTTCCTGGTTGCTTTCTTCAGGTTGTGTCCCCCCTCTTAGAATTCTTTGTAATGCTGGCTTAATGTTTATGTATTCATTTAGTTTTTCTTTGCTATTAAAAGTTTTCAGTTCTCCATCGAATGTGAATGCTAGCTTTGCCGGGTATATCAGTCTGGGTTGGCAGTTATTGGCTCTCAGGGCTCGTATGGTGCTTTCCCAGGCTTTTCTTGCATTCATTGTTTGTGTGGAGAGATCTGCAGTGATTCTAATTTTTTTCCCGTTGTAGTATAGCTCCTTCTTCATTTTTGCTGCATGCAGGATTGTTTCCTTATTATTCAGATCCATCATTGTTACTATTATGTGCCTAGAAGTGTTTCTCCTGGGATCTTGCTTGTTGGGTGTTCGATAAGCTTTTGTGATGTAGTTAAGATGGTCGTTTTTGAGGTGGGGAAAATTTTCATTGACTATCTTGTTAAATAGGTGTTGCATTCCCTTGCTCTGGAATTCCTCACCTTCGTCCACTCCGATTATGCGAAGGTTAAATTTTTTAGCATTATCTGCTTGCTCTTGAATTTCCCTTTGGTTTAATTTGAGTGATTTTTCCATATCTGTCACTTTTTGGTCCAGTTGGTGTATTCTGTCTTCTGTATCTGACACTCTACCTTCCATTTCATTCACTCTGTTGACCGTGGCTTCTATTGTGGTTTGCATGATGGAAATGGATCCCTTTATGGATTCAATGTTGGTTCTCAGAGTACTGATCTCACCTCTCAATGAGGTGATATCAGTATGCATTACCTCTAATTTGGCGTTTATCTCACTTCTTACTGAGGTTTGTGCAGCTTCTATTTTTGCATCCAATTTTTGTTTGATATCCTGTATATCTTTTGATAGTTCATCCTTGTGCTCTTTCAATTTCTGATCCATTTCTCGCTTTATTTCTTGAGTCATTGCCTCCAGCAACCCTTGGATGTAGTTTTTGTCTTCCATTCCTGCTTTGCTCCCACTGGGGCTCTCCCCTGCGTGGCTGCTGGCTTTTGAGGTGAGCTTGCTGTCCTGGGTAGTGGTAAACCTTGTGATTTTTCTCTGTGATTTTCGCATGGGGGTTCAGGAGACTGCTCTTCAATCTTGTTTTGGTGTGTCTGTCTTTGCTTGGTTGCTGATTCTCTATTGGTAGAGAGAGTCTGTGTCTGATCTGGATTCTGTTGGGAGCCTATTTCCAGCTGCTATTCACTTAGGATTCTCAGCTCTCTGCTGTAGCAATTCCCGCCTTTGGAAGGGTTGAGCAGCCTAGACTGCTTGTGTTTGCTCCTGCGGGTGCTCTTGGGAAGATCAGATGCTCTGGATGCGCTCTCCCAAATACTGGAGTCTGCTATGGGCTCCTGATGTGTTTTTGTTTGTTTTGGGCTGGTTGTGGGCTTGAACTCTAGGTTTGGGTGCTGTCCCTCAGCTCTTCAGCTCAGGGCTGGCACCCTACCATTTGAGCCACAGCCCCACTTCTGACCCTTTTTGCTTTGTTCAGGCGCCGGTCCCCTGGCCTGGTTCCGGCCCCAGCCTGGAGCGCGCTCGTTAGGCCTGTGCTAATGTGTATACCACCTTGGTTATGCAGCCTGGAGGACACAGATCAAATTTCTTCTACTGTTGGTAGTCTTGACCCAGGGGCACTGTTCCTGGCTTGAGCATTTAAGCTCCCTTCCCGGGGCGCTCTTGCTCTGGCCTGGCCAGCAGAGTGTGCTCCACCGGCTGGTGGGGCTCTCGAACAGTTCCCAGTTTTAGTGGGTCCTGTGGTCCGGGTGTTGGGGTAGGGAGTCTAGGTCAGGGTCTGGGGATTCCCTCCAGCTCTGGTCTCCCTTGATGGATTCCCTGTCCCCTGATGGGTACTCACCCTGTAGGTCGTCAGTTGTTGTTGCAGTCCGTCAGTTGTTGTTGCAGTCCGAGTTCAGTTGGGGTGGTTGCGGGCTGGGTTGGGCGGCCCCCCGCCGGGTCGTTGCGATCGCGACAGGTCCCTTTGTGGCGCTGCTGGTGCCGGGCGGCTTTGGCGGGATGGAGCCTCTCCGCTCCGGTGGAGAGTGATGGGTGGGGTGGGATCCTCCTGGAGACTCCCGGCTGGTAGGTTTCTCTGTTCCTGGCGATCCGCTGTT
This sequence comes from Dipodomys spectabilis, assembly GCF_019054845.1. Lineage (NCBI taxonomy): Eukaryota > Metazoa > Chordata > Mammalia > Rodentia > Heteromyidae > Dipodomys > Dipodomys spectabilis. The sequence goes on along the minus strand of NW_024871006.1, from coordinate 868,207 downwards.
CTGCAATCCGGTACCTGGTGATCTGCAAGCAGCCCCCTGTGTCTCTGTGGCTCCGGCAGCCCCTGCCGGGCCGGCTGGCCGGCGGCTTGGCGCACTGCCGCGCGGCCAGTAAAGGTTGGGGGAGGGGTCTTCGCTCTTCTCTGTTCTGAAATTCTTCTTTTCCTCTCTTTCTTTTTTTGTTATTTTCCACCTCTGGTTTTTCTCTGAGTGTTCGTCTTTTTGTTGTTGTCGGTCTCTTGGGGAGATTAAAGGTTGGAACTCGAACTCTCTTTTTGGTTGGAGAGAGCTGTGGCGTTTCCCTACTGCCCCGTCGCCATCTTCCCACTCTCTGAAGGATGATTTTTAAACTATAGGGCTCTTCCCTTATCTCTTCTTTTGGCTTTGCATTGATTCTGTCCCCCCAGTCCCCAGCTCTTTTAAAGTTATCTTCTTAACAAAACCAACTAGCAAGACCAAAGCAAGTAAGAAGAGTCTCAAAGCAGCAGACTATGGACCTCTTCGTTCGATGCGGCTGGTCTTCTCCGAAGCTCTGGGGGCCCTCCCTCCATTTCTTCTCTGCAGAGGCAGCTGGGGGAAGATCCCGGTGTTCACATTCATCACCTGCTGTGAAGGCTGACCCCAAATGAACCCTGGCTGCTTTTTCCCATTGTCTCTTCTGGAAATTATTTAGAGATAGCTGTCGGAGCCAAAATTGGAGAAAATGCTAGGAATTATTCTGATCTGGTTCCTTAGAGACGTAGATGCACAAAATGAGTTATAAATGTGATAGATGGAATCAGAATACTTTAACCTTCTACTACAATATCAAAGCCTAATTGGTTCCTGTTGAAAATAGTATATAGAGGAAGAAAGGCACTTCTAGAAATTTCAGGTTTTTTTTTTTTTTAATTTAAAGTACTAGGGTTTAAACTCATGACCCTATACCTGCTAAGCAGGTACTCTACCACTTGAGCCATGTCCCAAGGCCCTTGTGATCCAATTATTTTTCAGATTATAAACATATGCTCCCACTCATGACTTATTTGTTGAGATGAGGTCTTGCTAGATTTTTGCCTGGTCTGCCTAGAGCCTCAGTCTTCATAACATCTGCCTCCAACTATCAGGAGGGAGGAAGTGAGTGAGGAAAAAAAATTCAAAGTTGCTTCCTGTTGTTGGAGTCTGAATTATAGAAATTTGGAAATACATTGTGCTGATATATTCTGCTGTGCAGAATATATTCTTACCATCCAAATTAAAAAACACAGTTGATGGTATAATTTCTAAGCTGGTAGGCTGAAGAGTTAGAAAATCATGTTTGGATCATTGCCAAGTGTCAATATTTCTTTCACTGGTAAAGAAAAATCTTGGCAATTCCATGCCATTATTATTTAGTCCAAACTACTCACTCTTGTTGTTTTCAGGGTATTGGAAATTTTATGATTGTAGCAATATTGCTAGTTTCACATTTATAATAATTAAAAATATGCCTCAAAGCCCCCTAACTACGGAGCAAAGCTAGATGTGGTAAATGCTCCAAAGGAAAATACGAGAATGCATAGTGGTTATGGCAGACTGTAATGGCCCTTTTCCAAGAATACCATCTGCAAAACATTAGAGCTAATGTGGAGGGAAAAAAATGACATAGAGTACTTCACAGTGAGTATGTACTACTTGAGTTTATGGGAATTCTGAAATTGGACAAAGTCATAGTGAAAGGGAAAAAGTGACAGCTCCACATGTGTGAGGAGGATTTTGTTCATAGATTTACGTACTCAGAGATTCTAGCCTCAACTATTATTTATGCTTCAGCAGGGGCGTGACTCTTAAGACATTGGAGGCAAAGGAATGAGTTCCTTGGGTTGCAGGTGATTCCCTGTGGCTGGAGGAGGGGTGGGGGTCGGGGTGGGGGAGGGGATACCCTGTGGAAGGAACAGGGGAGAGGAGGTGCTAAAATGGTGGGAGCATAGAGGAGAGGAGGCAAGACTGGAAACAGGGGTCTCGTTTGATTTAATAGGCAATGGTGAAACCACTGAACACTGTTAGCAAGGTGGTTGTTGCAATCTGTTTCCTGCTGCTAGAAGTGAATACCTGAGACTGGGTAGTATATAAAGAAAAGAAATTAGCCAGGCACCGGTGGCTCACACCTGCAATCCTAGCTACTCAGGAGACTGAGATCTGAGGATTGTAGTTCAAAGCCATCCCGGACAGGAAAGTCCATGAGACTCTTATCTCCAATGAACCACCAGAAAACTGGAAGTGGCGCTGTGGCTTAAGTGGTAGAGTGCTAGCCTTGAGCTGAAGAGCACCCAGGTCCAAAGTTCAAGCCCCACGACTAACAAGAAAAGAAAAGAAAAAAAAATTAGCCGGACATCAGTGGCTCATGCCTGTCATCCTAGCTACTCAGGAGGCTGAGATCTGAGGGTTATGGTTCTAAGCCAGCCTGGGCAGGAAAGTCTATGAGATTCTTATCTCCAATAAGCTACTCAAAAAAGTCAGAAGTGGAATTGTAGCTCAAGTGGTAGAGCACTAGCCTTGAGCAAAAGCAGCTCAGGGACAGTGCGTAGGCCCTGAGTTCAAGCCCAGGACTGGCAGAAAGAAAGGAAAGAAAGAAAGAAAGAAAGAAAGGTAAAGAAAGAAATAAAGGTAAAGAAAGAAAGAAAGGTAAAGAAAGAAAGAAAGGTAAAGAAAGAAAGAAAGGTAAAGAAAGAAAGGTAAAGAAAAGAAATTTATTTCTTACAGGTCTGGAGGCTAGACAGTACATGGTGGTACCTTCTGTTTACCATGTTGCTTTTTCCCACAATGGAGGGCAACATGGTGTGAAATGGAGTAAGCATGCTAGCTTGGGCCTGTTTCTCTTCCTTCTAACCCTCCTCCTCCTCCCCCTCCTCCCCCTCCTCCCCCTCCTCCCCCTCCTCCCCCTCCTCCTTTTCAAACTCCTCCATATAAGCTGCTATTGTCATCCTGGGACCTCCACTTTCAGGTCCTCCTCTAATTCTAGTTATACCCCAAACGCTCCACCTTCAGATGACACCATTCACAAAAGAATTTGAGGATTCAGTTTACAACATATCCCAACATGGCTCAAGTGTAGAGTGCTTGCGTAGCATGTGCAAGGTCTTGGGTTCAATCTTAGTACCAGATTCCCCCTCTCCCCCAAAAGTATTTTCAACATATCAACTTTTAGGGGATACATTTAAATCACCACAGCAGCCTTATGACCCCTGAAATGGTGGATGCTCAACCAGATTGGATATGGAGTGAAGGGCTGATGTAAAACACCCAGGAGAAAGGCCTCAGTGTCTTGACAGAGGAGATAATGCAGGAAATACCGGTCAAATTCAACAGAGGTATACCCAGGAACTTCCCCTTTTAACAAAGTAAATATCCCTAGGCACCTCTGTAGAACTGCTTAGGATTTGCACTTGATTCTTGGAACCTCAGAATTCTTGGAAACCAGGAAAACTGCTGAGGTTCACTTGGTCCTTATATATGGCAATTCTTCTTTTGTCTCAGAAGAGTTTGTGGTGGCAGAATCACACAGCTGGTTCCCAAACCAAAGATCAATTTGTTGGATTATTTTTACTAGTGGCATGGGGTCATTGCTTCTGGGAAACCATTCTATAATTAGAAAACAAAGCTTTCTTTCCCTCCACTAAGTATAATTACTTGGGGGCATCATAGGGAAAATGGTTGGACTTTTGTCAAAATTCAGTAAGGGCTACTTGCAGTGGAATTTTTCTGTTTCTTCTAAAGAACTGAAAAGCTGTCAGGGAATTTTGTATTCCTTAGCATTTCATAGGCTATAATAGAATAGGGGAAACTCCTAGATCTATATGGTTCTGTTCCTACCGACAACTCCAGTGAAGCAAACTCAAGGCACCATATAAGGTATAATACCAACTCAGCCCGGCACTGGTGGCTCACACCTGTAACCTTGACTACTCAGGAGTCTGAGATCTAAGGACCAGGGTTTGAAGCCAGCCCTGGCAGAAACATCTGTGCAACTCTGATGTCCAATGAACTACTCAGAAAAAGCTTGAAGTGGTGCTGTGGCTCACGTGGTAGAGTGATGGGCTTGAACACAAAGAGGCTTAGGGACAGCATTCAGGCTCTGAGTTCAAATCCCATGTCCGCCCCCCCCCCCCCCACACCAAAAAAAGAAGGAATTCCAAGTCTAATGGAATTTTATTCTGGAAAAAAATGTGAGGGGATACCAGAATACTAAGGGCTTCTCCTGGTGAGCTCACAGTGGTTCTAAATCCAGAGTACGAGTCACTTCCCATGGGCAAATGATGACTACCTTAGCTGCTTTGGCCTTTGCCTGCCTTGCTGGTCTTGATGTACTGCAGATGTCAGCTCGCTGATTCCATGCTAGCAATCCCGTCTTTTGCTCCCCATTCCTTCCATCACCACTTTATTTTATGGTTGTTCTTACATCACAGGACTCATCTTGACAACAGACTGGGTATGGTGACTCACACCTACGATTCCAGCTACTCAGGACGTGGAGGTAGGAGGATTACAATCAGAAGTCCACCACAAAAACAAAAACATTTGACCTCCTTTTCACGTTGACACCCAGGTTAAGCCTCCTCTGGAGGTGGCTAGAGCAGGAATTTGGGAGCCTCTGATGTTCTTGGGTTGTTCAGTTGTTTCTGCTATGTTGCAAAAGGCTTTGGAATGCTCTATAGGATCTCTGTGCAGGAGATATTGAATCCTAGTGTCTGTGGAGTGACCTTGTTGAACCTCCTCCTCTGGAAAAATGCTATTTTGTTTCACTTTAGACAGAGCAAGCAGCCTTTGAGTCTCCCGGGCTCCCCAGATCACCCTTCTCACCTTCCCTAGGGGGACAATGAAATACAAAAGCGCAGCCAGAGTGGTAGAATGCTGTTGGTCTTCCACATCCTCCCGTGTCTGCTCCCAAGAAGCCGTCTGTCATGGCAGACTTTCCTGGGCAGGGGAGATGTGTGGTGCTGGGCTCAGAGCACACGGTCTGAGCTCTTCTCAGTGACTGCGTTATGGTTGCTCTGCTCTCTGGGTAGAAGGGACTTGCAGGTCTCAACATCAAAGGGAAGACACTGGAAATACAGTTCTGCCTTGGTGTACCTGCCTCTTCTGCCATTTCACAGCTATGAAATAGCTGTCCTGTAGTCCCCACTGCTAGGAGGATAGTGGCTGCCGTGTAGGGCAGAATGATGAATGGAGAAAAAAAAAGATGGGCATTATACAACCTAACAGAGACGTGCATAACATCATGGTCATGGTAGGTTCTAGGAGGAGAAGCAAAAAGCAAAAAGCAAGCCAGGTGAGGGGATTGAGCCACGGGGACCTTGTTTTTGAGCTGGTGGTCAGGCAAGGCCTTTGTGAGCAGGTGACATTCGGGAGGCCAGCTGAAGGAAGTGAGGGAGGAAGGGGGCGGTGCCTGTTCTAAGAAGAGGAAGTGGCTGGTGGCAGAGGCCTCGGGCAGGAAGGCTGCAGGGTGCACTTGGCTGGCTGGCAGGTACTGCAGCAGAGAGAGAATGGGAGTAGAGAGGAGAGGGAAGCAGGCAGCCCCCTGATTAAAGGGAGCTCAGCGGACTGGGAGAGCTCTGGAGTTCATTGTTAGAAGCTGAGGTACTAGGGGAGGGACCCTAGCAGAGCAGAGGACTGATGAGATCTGAAGTATGTTATGAGAGGAAGTGTGTCCACTGTATAGAGAAGACCCCAGCAAGGAGGGGTGAAGGGCAGGAGCCGGGAGGCCAGCAAAGCTGTGAAACAGAACCCTGAGCCTGACAATGGGAACAGGGAAGGAAAACTATTCTCAGTCAACTGATCTGTTGGTAGGTTTTGGAATCTCTTCCTATGTTAGCTGCACAAGCAGCTGTTTTGTTGTGATATTTCCTCATCTGTATGCAATGTGTCCCAGGTGTCAGTCGTGGGTCTTGGACTCTGGGCCTGGACGCTGTCCTTCAGCTCTTCAGCTCAAGGCTAGCACTCTACCACTTGAGCCACAGCACCACTTCTGGTTTTCTGAGTGGTTTATTGGAGATAAGCGTCTCACCGACTTTCCTGCTCAGGCTGGCTTTGAACCTCGATCCTCAGATCTCAGCCTCCTGAGTAGCTAGGATTACAGGTGTGAGCCACCCCCACCTGGCTTACACTCCCTGCTTCTTAAAACAATTGCAACAGGTCCCATTGTTAGATTTGCACACATGCAAACAGCTACTTTGACCATATTTATCTCCATTTTCCCTCTTCATTAGCTCAACCCATGCCTACTGGGAACCCCCTGCCCTCCAACAGAACCAGTTTTACTTTTCCTGCTTCCTCCTCCTCCTTCTCCTCTTCTTCCTCCTCCTCCTCCTCCTCCTCCTCCTCCTCCTCTTCCTCCTCCTTTTTTGTGTATTAATTGCATTAAAGAGTTTAACCGCAGGTATTTCACATGAGCATATTTAATATTTTGTTAGGTTAACCCTTTCCTGGCATCCCATATCCCTTACTGACCAACATCTTTCACTGTGGTTCTTTTTGCTATCTTTATACATAGTTCCAATTTGTTCATTCTCCATTTTTCTTTATCCCCTCATCTTCTCATAGTTAGAATCATGCTCTCTGTATATACATGTAAATGTATGCGTACAGGTGTAAGTACGTGTGTATATGTTCATGAATATGCATCAATTGGCATTTTTGAAGAAAGTCTGCAAGAAATATTTTCAACATCCCTCTGCATGCGTTCACTTACCCAGTCATCCAAGAGCCCTATGAGCAAGGAACTTTGTGAGCCTCATTTAACAAGAATTGAAGGCACAGAGGGGTAGATAAATTGTCCCACTGCCTGAAGCTGCCAGCTGAGAGTGCAGGGATTTGACTATGCTTGGGAAATGCCAACGTGCAAGCATTCAACCTCTACTCGGATTGCAGCTCCATTTGCTTCATTGACTGATCTGTGTGATCTGAGAGTTAGCTATCATTATCTCCATGCTGCATCTGAGGGAAGGGAGGCCAGAGATGCTTAATAATCAACTAAAGATTCCTTAGATATGACATCAAAAACAAAGAACAAATGGCTAAACTGGACTGCATCCAAAGGAAAAACTGGTGCTTCTGAAAAGTTACTGCTAAGAGAGTGAAAACATAGGCTGAAGACTAGAAGAAAGTATTTGCCAAACACATCTCTGACAAAGACTTCATATCTAATATAGAAAGAACTATCAGCTCTGACAGTTGAAACACCCTAATCTAAACACCTAGTCTAAAGCTGAGCAAGCTTTTGGAACAGACACCACAGGGAAGAAAATACAAATGGTCGGACAATGATTTTGTGAATACGAAATGAGGATCTCCAATCCTCCTGTTACTGCTCAACTATGATATTTATGCTATACCAAGAAAGATATAACCAGGTGGACTGTGCCATAGACAGGAGAAGAGAGCCAAGCAGAGGAAATCCTCAGGGGGCACTCGGAGTTCAGTGCAAGCCAGGGCGAGGCCCAGCTGAGCTGGTGAGTGTGGCAGACCGGTCAAATTACATCTCTTGGACTCAAATCCTTATTAAAGACCTGCACCTTGGAGACATGTTGGCTTACCAATGTGCATCATTATGGTAGGGTTGCGCATAATAATAGTAATTTAAATGAAGTTAAAAGAACAGTCTAAATTAGAACAGGTACTCACGTTTCAACGTCTCTGCAGAAGGATCCGTTGGATAAAGTTCACCGGAGCATTCATGAGCAAAATAGTTATCTGCAGGTAAGCCTGTCCAGCCATGGTGCGCAGCGCCTTGGAATGGGCAGCATACCTCATGACTTTGGCCCTGGTGTCTTCTCTCCTGTCATCTTATTACCGAAAGATTTGCAGCAATGGCTTGATCCTCTTGTGACTCAGTAATGTTGTGTTAGGATGTTTTCAATAAATGTTACCTGTACTTACTAGCATGTGCTCATAGATCATCTTTGTTTTTGCAAGATACAAGCATCAGGCTATGTGATTCCGTTTTGAGGACTCTCTTGAGAAATTCCAGATGAAGAATGAAACTGTTTTAAATTAAAAGTATAATTTTTCACTCTTCTACATTACAATCATTCACATACTTTTTACCTAGCAGTGTAACAGTAATATAAGTTTTTGTTTTCTTTTTTGAGAAAGGGAAGGAGGTCATTTTCTGGTTGTATCTTACAATCCCCAAGAGTGGAATTTAACAGCATAGGTGTGGGAGTTTGCCTAACCTAAGGTAAAAAATAAACACAGTTTCCTGTTTGCCTCTTATTTTCCTTCCTTCAAATTCTATTCTTATTTTCCTTCAAGTGGTGAGGAGTGGCTGCCACTTCCTGCCAGGACGAGCATTTTATGCAAGCAAAGAAGGTGCCATTTGAGGACCCAAAACATCAATGCTTGTAATCTTCCAAAAATTCTCACCTCTTACTCAGTATTATCTTTTCTTAAAATGATATTGGGCGTCTTAATTTAGGTTGAATCATAATGTCACTTGGAGTGTTAAATGAAGCATTGTTATCTTGATGCTTTATGATCTTCTCATAAATCTGATGAGCTTGAAGACATTTTTAACTCAGGGGAATATGCATTTTCCCATTCATCTGTCTGTCCATCCATCTGTCTGTTCCTCCATCTGTCTGTCCATCTGTCCATCCACCTACTTACCCATTAATCCATTTATCTATTTACCCACACCCATTGATCCACCAACCCATTCACCAAAAAGGGGGTGGAAATTCTGTAATGCTGAGGAAAGAGCAAGTTCATGATCTCCAGGAATGATAATCTTGGGGTTTCTTGTGTGTGTGTATGTGTGTGTGTGTGTGTGTTGGTTGTGAGGCCTGAACTCTGGGCCTGGGCACTGTCCCTTAGCTCTTCAGCTGAAGGCTAGGGCTCTACCTTGAGCCACAGCACCACTTCCAGCCTTTTCTGCTCCTGTGGTGCTGAGGAATCGAACCCAGGGCTTCATGCATGCAAGGCAAGCACTCTACCACTGAGCCACCTTCCCAGCCCCAATCTTGGGGTTTCTAGGGTAACAAATAAGGAGCTTGGGAGCTGGAGCATAGTGAGGAAAGTGGATAAGAGACAAATAGGAGGGGGAAGAGAAGATAGGAAGGGGTTGTGTGGGTTTGGTCATGGAGATGATGAAGGGCATGATGACTTTTATTAATGACTTTATTCTCAGTGTTATGGGAGCCCACTGGTGGGCTCTAACCCATGGATGATGGTGCAGTTTACCATTCACAAGCCTCACTCTGGCTTCTGTGTGGGGAAAGGACTTGAACAGGGCAAGAAAAGAAGTTGGGAGTGTGAGAGTTGGCATTGTTGGGGAAAAAGGGATACATCCAGGATAGAGACTAGACAGGCCATGAAGAGCAGAAAAGTGAGTAGCCAAGCATCGAGACTGGATGTATAGCTTGATACCTCTGGCTACAACAGGAATCACTGAGGGGTGGTCAGACTTGGGGAAGTAGGGGACAATCACCAGTTCTGTTTTATATATTTAAGTTTAGTCCATTCATGAATCTTCTGAGACCATCCATCCATTCACCCATTTATCCATTCATCCATGTATTCATCCATTCATGTATCCATCCATCCAACCAACTTCTTGGTGCCTTTTCCCAATGTTACAATGTAACATGGATGATTACAGTCTTGTGTAATCATTCCAGGAGTACACATTTGCTTTTCCAGTGAGATTATAGTTTTTGAGTGGAGGGAGAGCATATACAACTAAGTCAGGATGCAGACCCAAAGCCCAGCTATATTTATGTAAATAATGAGACCTGGAAAATGATTTGCTGAACCTGGTTGGAAAAGTCTTCCAGACACAGCCCTCCTCCCTGTTTCCTGCCAGACTGCTGCAGTGTGGCCATTTTCAGACTGTGATTTACAAGATGGGCAGAAATGCTACAATTACACACATCACACAGTGCTGCCTAAGGAAAGTGCTTCCCAATTGCAGGGACGTCTGCGGATGTTCATTTTTGCTTGTGGCAGCTTTCAACCATCCCATTTGCCCTTAGACCCAGGCATATTCACCCAAGCCACTTTGTGATCTCTCTCTGTCTTGAATTTTCTCCCATCCCTGGTGATAGCTGCTGTGTTAGTACAAAAGTGCACCCCATCTCCCATCTTCCAAAGCCTGGATGTGATACTTTTCTTCACTCATTCACTTTTATGCCAGACACTCAATGAGTAACCATTGGGAGTTGGCACTGAACTGGGTAAGGGGAAACACAATGGTGGTGAATAATACATGATTAGCACTCTCTGGGGGAATCAGAGCCCTGGAAGCAGACAACAGACAGCCATAATCCATTGTAATAAATATTCTAAGAGTGGAGTGAAATATAGAGGAGCTCATTTTGTCTGTAAGTTGGGGAGAAGAAGTTTCCCAAACAAAGTTAAGGCTAGTAGAGTTTTCCCAGGAGAGAAACAAAAGAATGAGCGCCATGGCAGAGGGAAAAGGCGCAGAGGAGTTGAAATCCCAGGGTATCCGGTGATAGAGGAGAAGCATGGAAGTCATGGGGTAGGTTTCCAAGGAGATGGGTGTGGAGAATCAGGAGAAGAGGGCAGAACTGATGAAGAAGGGTCCCATGTGATCTGAAAAGGAGTTGGCTCTGGTTGGAGAGCCACCGAAGGAGTGGGACACATCATCTCATCAGTATTCCAGGAAATGGCGGCTAGGGTCTCCATAGAGTATAGAAGAGATGGGGGAGGGCTGAAAGTAAGGTGGTAAAATGGACTTGGAGATGAGGCGCATGAACAACTTGAGAGATGTGTAAAAGATCGGAGCAATAGGAGGAACATAGAAAGCCAGAAGCACTGAAGTTATTAAGATGGTAAGTTCCAATGTCCTGGTATATGGAAGATTTTGTAAGTAAGATGGACAAGAGGGAAGGAAGTCAAAACTTTGGAGAGAATGTGGTACTTTGGGTTTAGCATATTTCGGACTTAGACACACACAGGCAAATTTAGTACTCATGAGGAGTGAAAATACCAATCATGTGTTATGTGCATTTCTCTGTTATCTGTTAGATATGTATGTAGATATGTATGTATGTGTGTATGTATGTATGTATGTATGTATGTATATATCTGTCTGTCCATCTGTCTGCCTGTAGGGCTCGAAGCCAAGGCCTGGCTGCTGTCCCTGAGCTTTTTCATTCAAGGCTGGCACTCTACCATTTTGAGCCATGGCTCCCCTTCCAGCTTCTTCGGATGACTTACCCATGGTGGTTAATTGGAGAAAAGAATCTCGTGGCCTTTCCTATCCCCGCTGGCTTTGAACTGCGATCCTCAGATTGCAGCCTCTGAATAGCGAGGATTATAAGCACGAGCCACCAGTGCCTGGCTCAGTCCTTTATTTTGCTTATGATTTAATAACTGCAGGGTCAAATGAGGCTCTTTATCTTCCTGAGTTTCAGCATTAGACAGGTTTGGGTTCAAATCTAATCACTCTCATTTATTATCAGCCTGCCTTCATACAAATTAACCCACAACAACCAGCCAGTTTTTTTCTTTTGCTACTAAAAATAAAATCCATCTTCAGCATCCTTGTGATCATGCCCTGGGGGTCATAGAAGTCTATATATAGTAATCAGAAAGTTCTGGAAAGACCTTTCTAAGCAGTTTTAATAGGCACTATAGAGATTCAGCTATTCCCGTTTTTTTAAAAATCAATTGACAAAACCATAGCAGTCAGTCACGTGGGCAAGGGGGAGCTTTACCTTGTGTTTCTACACTTTCCTTCCTCACCTTGATTATTCCTGGAGCAAGGCTTCAGCTTCCAGAGACACTGGGGCCTACGAGTCAGTGCATGGGTTCACTTTCCTGGTGGTCCAGAAAAAAAAATTCAGGAAAAAAATCCCCCAATCTACTATTCACACAGCATCCCTCCGTGAAGACCATAGTTGTTCAATTACACCGTTATTCACGAAATGCAGATTATAGGGTTACTTAGCCCAAAGCATTATGACTCGACTGGATAAAACTAACTAAAAACAAAACCAAAACCCAAAAACCAACAAAATTCAAAATATGCCAAAAGCGGATATTTTCTGAACATAGAGCAGCATTTAGTTTTAGTCAGCGAGAAACGAGATCAAAGCAAAACAGAGCACAAATGTGAGCATGGAATTGTTTTCCTCTTGGATTGTTTGCTTCTTAAGTGTGTGGAGATTGGCGAACCAGGCTTGGTGAGAAGGGTCAAGCCTTGTTTGGAAATACCTGTTATAAATTTTTAACATGATGAAAAGTATAGGCGAGTTGAAATCACTATCCAGACAAGTTCATGGCTGGATGTGTGAGTTGAAATCTGGAACTGAGTTTTTCATAGAGATTGGTGGTAGCAGCCGTGACAACACAATCCTGTTCCAGTACATTCCACCCTCATCCACCTGGTTTCCCAAGCAGAAACTATTTGGGAAACCTTCTGATCCCACCTGTGTCATCACTCCAACATCAAGTTTGACCAATCTACCTTCAGATCATCTATGACTGGTCCCCTTCTGTCTCTTGGTCCAACCCATCTTATTTCTTGCTTGGAACTTGGTATTAGCATCTTAACTAGAATGGGTCTCGTACCTCTGATATGCCAGCACTTTTCATGATGAGAAGGGCCATTCCTTTTATTTTTTTCTTGTGAGCCAATATCGGGAGGTGTGGACTCGCAGCTTAAGTGCTATCCGTTAACTTTGTTGCTCAAGGCTATCACTCTATCACTTGGGCCATGGCTCCACTTCCGGTTTTGGGTAGTTCCTGGGAGATGAGAGTCTCACGGATGGCTTTCCCATGCTTGAAACTTTCGTAGGTTTCCATGGCCCTTGGGGGTATGAAGGTGTAAAACCTCTACCTGTTTCTGAGGTCTCTTCACTCACTTGATGTCCAGTAATATGCCCTTCTAAGCCCTAATTTCCCTGGGGGGAAGATCCCTCCTGTCTCCACTTCTGTCTTGCTCTATGTGATACCTGCAAGCTGCCTAGAACATTGCCGGCATTCACTCACATCTTTGCCAACTACGTGAATGTGCCCAAGACACATATACCCATCACCAACCATGACATTATATCCAAGAAAGAGGCATTCAGGTCTCACCACCTCACGTGATAGCAGAGATTGCTGCTTCCTGTAGTCATGACCATGGGGAAGGGAGCTGCGACTCAAGTCGTAGAGGACTGACCTTGAGCACAAAAGCTCAGGGACAGTGCCCATGCTGTCAGCATTCAAGCCCCAGGAACTGACACCAAAACAAAACCAAACCAAAAAACCTCCCAAACTACCCCCCAAATTTCCTGGTAATGATCTGACCTGGAAACGACTGACAGCCCAGTTTGGCAGATATTAATTGCTTCCCAATTATCCATTTTCCAACTACAACTTGCCTCCTACCAAGTACATGTTCAGTACTCTCTCTTGGCTTATTCTGTAGTTAGAACAGGTCAAGGAGAAATTTCTCCAGCCAAGGAGAAATTCTCCAATGGTAAGCTTCAGCTTGCAAGCAGTCCGCTGGGGAGGGTAGAGAGTTAAAATCTGGAGAGGGAAAGAGAGAGAGAGAGAGTGGGAGGGGAGGTTGGTTTAATGGACTGAATGAGCACTCTGTTCTATTCCGTTTGTGGCTGTGCTTTTCCCCAGTGGTTCACAGAGGCAAAGGTGTTAGAATTCCTCCGCTTATCTGAATGGCGAGTGTCTCTGCGTGCTGGCCTGAGTCTCCGTGCTCTCATTGTTCGAATGCAGAGTCTTGCAGCAAGAGGTCCAAAAGGCAGATTTGCCAGTTTTATTTCATGTGGTTATATTTTGTGACATTAACTATCGGGGGGAATAAAGGTGTTTTCATGTGGCTCACTGGTTTCTCTTTGCCGTGGTTGTCATCAGCCTTTCCTAAGCCCAGCTCTGTGGAAGTCAAGAATAACTCGTGGAGATTCATGTCGGCGAAGCATGAAGCATCCGGCTTCGGCATGTGAGAACTCATGAGCAGGTCTTGGGGGAGCACCAGCTTTCGCATCTCCTAAGAGGCAGAGAATAAAATGGCGATGAAACAGAGTGGGGGAAGCCGCCTCCTCTCTCCACCTCACCGTAGCCGGCTGTTCGTGGCAGTGAACCTCAAGTTCAGATCTCGCCTCTGCCGTGGTCCCTATCATCATGGCCCAGTGACTGATCTATTTCAGAGTTTGTTGCCTCAACTTTGAAATCAGTATGAACACTCATATGAAGGACAAGTTTGCAAAGTAGGGAGCGCTCTACCTAGCAAGGAGTGAGAGCCAGGCACGCGAGCGCCATCCCTCCGAGTAGAAGGGATCCACGTGCCCGCCCCTGAGGGTGGATGTGGCAGAAAGCGCTCATCTGGATTATTCTCACCTTCTGGGCCATTGACTATGGTTCTTCTCCTGAGCAATTCCTGTGTGTGTTCATGACACAATTTTTGCCCATGGCTTGGTTTCCCTAGACAGATTATAAGCTCCTCCTGGATAGCATCGGGGTTCTTGTTCTTAAGTTCTGCCAGGGGAGAGTTGAGATTTCGGTTCCTTGGCTTTGCCAAGGACCTAGCTCTGGACTGCAGATGTGTTCAAGGAATGCTGATCAGTGAATGGACAGGGAACCTGAGCCAACTTCTAGAAAGGTTGAAGAGCAGGGGTCCTTACATTAGGCCACAGATGGGAATCATCAACAGATAGAGTGATCAACCATTGAATTGGCTCTGGTTCCAAGGACCTGGGACTTTTTTCTTTAAACAGGCATTGTAGGGTTACCTGGGATTTTAGATGTAAGTGAGAGGGATCTGGGATGAATGAGAAAGTGGAAACACCAGAATGAGTTGGTGACAGATATTGATGGAGCTTTTCAACCTGCCGATTGATGTCTGTGGGGCTTATTTAATTGTTCTGAGGTGAGATTGGGACATTAGCAAGGTTCATGAATTACCCAAGTGAATCTCATGTGTAGGAAGGGCTCTGTGGATGACTGAAAGCTCCTGACCTGCATTTTGGCGCACACTGTTAAGCCGTACATAGTTCCAAGTGAACTTGGAACCAAGGTCCATGGTGAACCCCTTCATGCTTGGTAAGTCTTGATTGGTTTCCAGTGTGCTTCCCAAGAAGTGCCATATTCTGTGTGTGCCACCCCACAGACAAGATTGGGATGAACGGATCGAATCCTAATGTGCAGGATAGACAATTGTGTAAAAGGGCAATTTCAAGTCCCACCCCAGACCTTCCAAATTGGAATCATTACAGGCTTTGGAATCCATGTTTTAATCCAGCTTCCCAAGGGATGGACAAGTACACTCAAATTTTAGGATCAGAGGAATATGTACATCCAAAGCTTTCTCTCCCAGGATCTATTTCCTTTCTTGAAATTACCTTGCCTCTGAATATTGCAAATATTGCCTTCAGATTTCCCCCTGGACCTCCCTTGCTCATGATGATGGTGATGATGATGATACAGAAACTAAGGCTAGTGTCAGATGGGAAAATTATTCTCAGTTCTGTACTCTCCCCTGTCCTGTGAGCTTACACTGAACAAAACTGAAATGAACATGTACAGATGATATATCAGAAGCCTAGATGCTTGTGATGATAAGCTACTGAGTTTTGGAATCTTTTGTTAGGCAGCATATTTTTTTTGAGCTGACTAATCCGCTCCTCCAAAGGAGAAAGAAGGGCGGTTTGGTAGTGCTCACCCCGGAATATTTTATTTACAACCTCTTACAAATGAAGTGCTCACCATGGTGGCCAGAGCCTGGAAAGGAGAGAAGATTTGTCCACACGGGTAGCACTTGTGGACATCGATATCGCCAAAGCGGCTCCGGCGTTCCTTCCGCTTGGCCAGTCTCCTCTCCACCTTCAGGTCCATCAGGTGCTGGAAAGGGCTCTTTAGGGGCTGATGGCTCAGGTGTGACTGCAGGGGGACCAGAGTGCATGGTTACACGGGAACACGGAGCCCAGGGGTTCACTCTCAGAGCGCCAGCTCTCGGGGAGGGAAGAGCTGCCTCCTGTGGATTTGTTGGAATTCCATCCACCTTCCTCAGTTTTCTGTATAGCCTTGGGAGCCAGGCAAAGGCCATCGCCTCCCTCCTTGCTTCAAGGAGTCTCCCTCCACCCGGCCTCACTGCCCAGAGTGGACGGAGGTCCTGGTAGGTCCCCTGCCTGCCCGTGCTTTGACTCTTGGTCTTCATCACTCCCTCCTTCCTGCCCACCTTGCCTCATCTAGGTTCTCTCTTCCGCTCTCATTCCTTCCCAGATCCTGCCTGGATAGCAATTCTTCTTTACAATGGGTTCCTCCTTTTGCTCTGCCCATGTGTAGCCAGTAGGGGAGAAATGCTTGGCTTCCAAAATGTGTATGTGTGCGTGTGTGTTTGTGTGTGTGCACGTATGTGTGCCGATACTGGGGCTTGATCCCAGGGCCTTGAGATTTTTTGTTTTTGTTTGTTTTGTTTTTGCTTAAGGCAAAAGTTAAAGGACAGTGCCCTGGCTCTGAGTTCAAGCCCCAGTCTTGGAACACACACACACACACACACACACACACATACACACACGCACACACACACACACACACACACACACACAGAAAGATGACTTAATTGTTACTCATATCTCAAACTGATCCTAGGGATAGAAGTGTGATAGACAGGTAGATGTGTGGTCCATGTAGGTGGATAAATATAAATGGTTTGCAAGGATCTTAGGGTCCAATTAGGATATGACCAAATAGAGAGAGACAAGCAGTACATCAACTAGGTCCGCAGACCTTTGAGTAAATGGTGTAGAAGGGAAACGGCATTCTGACGGGTGAATGGGGATGAAGTAGGGGAAGGGGAAAGGTGAAGGCAGGCCAGGGACAGGGCGGGTAGAGGAGCAGGATGCAGGCAGTAGAAGAGAGACCTGTGATGGTGATGATGATGATGAGGAGGAGGAGGAGGAGGAGGAGGACGACTCTACCACTTGAGCCATACCTCCACTTCTTGCTTTGTTGTTTTTTTCCCCTCGGGTTAAGTGGAGAGGTAAGAGTCTCTAAGATTTGTCTGCTCAGGCTGGCTTTGAACCTTGATCTTAGCTTCCTGAGTCACTAGGATAATAGGCATGAGCCGCCAGGGCCCAGCTTGCTTTCCAGTGTGGACCGAGGGGGATGAACTCTGGGACACTTGGTTACCCCTTGTGTCTGGATGAGGTTCAGCAAATGCTGTGTCCATATGTCTTTCCTGCTCTGCAGGAACAAAAGCTGGCAACTGAAGGTGTTAGCAGATGGGTTTTGGCTGGTGGCCAAGTGTTGGGGGTGGGGTCCCTGGAGGGTGGGGTGTGCTGAGGACAGGGTGGCTGGGTGGTGGCTGTCCTCAGGGGAGAGACTCATGGCAATTAGGGAGTCAGGACATTTCCTGCATCCCACACAGAAGGAAAACAAAAATGTGTGATGTTTCATTTTTGTTTTTCCAGCACTGACCATAAAGACCCCAGAATAAGAAGCAGCCTGGGAGGCCGTCAGGACACACAGTTGATAACAATCAGAGGCCGGGAGCGTCCCAGGGATCAACACTCCACCCCCTGACTTATTTTGGGGGAAAAAAATAGACCCTGTAAGGTAAAAAGCAGGACTTCCCTCAGTGTTATCACCTTTTGCACTAAGTTCAAATCTCCACTCATAGCTTCAGAGTTACCACTTTGGTCTAAAGAAAGGAGGTTTGTAGAAATCACCTTTGAAGAGCTGCAGGCTGGGGCCAAAGGGCTTCACACGGAGCCAGACCAGCCCCAGGAACTGCCGAGAAGAGCTGACCGAATGCAGAGCTGTATCTGCAGTGAACCTCGAAAGAGGCCTGCAGGCCTGGCCTCCCCCAGCTCTTTTGTCCCCTGTCTGATTTGCCACGTGGACATCAGTGAGTGAGTCATTACCTTCGTCATTCCCATTGTCATCACCATCATCATCATCATCATCATCATCACCATCATCATCATCATCATCATCACCACCATCATCATCATCATCATCATCATCATCATCATCATCACCATCATCATCATCATCATCACCACCATCATCATCATCATCATCATCACCACCATCATCATCATCATCATCATCATCATCATCATCACCATCATCATCATCATCATCACCATCATCATCATCATCATCATCATCATCATCATCATCATCACGTTTAGCACATGATCTGAAGTTTGCACGCCTCTTTTCTGCTGCCTGCACCCCTGCCTTCACCTTTCCCCTTCCCCTACCTCATCCCCATACACACTTCAGAATGCCGTTTCCCTTCTACACCAGTTACTCAAAGGATCTGTATCCCTAGTTGACATACTGCTTGTCTCTCTCTATTTGGTCACATCCCAAGTGGACCCTAAGATCCTTGCAAACCATTTATATTTACCCACACATCTATCTATCTATCTATCTATCTATCTATCTATCTATCTATCTATCTATCTATCTAATTTCTATCCATAATAGAAGTTTGTGATGAGTGAACAATGAAATCTTTCTCTGTGTGTGTATGTGTGTGTGTGTGTGTGTGTGTGTGTGTGTGTGTGTGTGTGTGTGTGTTCCAAGACTGGGGCTTCAACTCAGAGCCTGAGCACTGTCCCTTAACTTTTTCACTCAAGGCTGGCTCTCTACCACTTGAGCCACAGCTCTCCTTCTGGCTTTTTGGTGGTTAATTGGAGATAAAGAGTCTCACAGGCTTTCCTGCTTGAGCTAGCTTCAAACCACATTCCTCAGAGTAGCTAGGATTATAGGCGTGAGCCACCTGCACCTGGCTGATATCCTTGCTTTTCATTCTGCAAACGATGGAGGGGAAGGAGCGGGAAGAGATCCTAGAAAGACTTACGTCCTGTATTCGGAAGTTCTTTGTTATTGGAATAGGCAATTCCCAGTTTCGGCCCAAGCCTTTGGCGGTGCTCAGATTGGAGGATAGTGCAGGCAGGGAGACAGGGTCCAGGGGGATTGGCAGCTTCCAATCTGTTCCAAGCAAGCAGAGAGAGAAAGAGAGAAAAAGGTTATACATTGGGATCTCATCCATGGCGTTGCTCCTCCTCCAGCTTGAATAGAGTTCATTTCTTGCAGTCTAACCTTACAGCATGACCAGAGAAGCCTCAACTCAGAGCCCAAAATAAGAGCTTTGGTTAGGAGATACATTCTCATCACTTTTCTGGATTCTGTGAGAATGTGCTACTCAAGGTAATGCAACTGCCTGAGCCCAGATGCACTGTTGGTGATTTGTTCTGATAATGTCACCTAAGGCGGATTCTTGTCGTGAGCATTCAACTCAAGAGAGAAGATCATTAGGAGCTCCCCCATGATTGTTTAATTAGGTAAATTAAAGAACCAATTAGGCCATCTTCTCATTTTCCTGAGCGTGAGCAGGGTTCCTCTTTAGCCTTAGTACAGAGGTCGGCAAACATTCTTTTACAAGGCCAGATAGTAAATATTTTAGGCTGTGTGGACCCCATGGTCTTTGTTTCAACCAAACAACAAACTGTCACAGCTTAGAAGCATCTTGGACATTATGTAAATGAGTAAGCATGGCTGTGTTTCAATAAAACCTTATTTATGGACACCACGATTTGACTTTCCAAGAAGTTTTGTGTCACTAAATACAATTATTATTCTTTTTTTTTGGCAATTGATTTATGTTTCAAACATCCCAAACTGGAAAGTTCATAAAGTCATACAAGAGGAGTTCATATGACCTGGAGGCCCTCATTTACCAACTTTCACCTAGTGGATGCCTCCTGTTGCATTAAAAATCCTAAAGGACTGATTTCTATCCTGGTGCTCCTTCATCCATCATCATCAGTGCAGCAAGAGGACTGTTGTCAGTTTTGTCATCTTGCTAATGTTGGGGAGATTTATGTATTCTCTCACCTCCGAGTACCAGAGGGGTCTGAGTGGCAAGTTGCCATCTCTGGATTCCTCTCCTAGACCAGTCTTGACCTTGGGTATTGCTCAGTCCTTTTCCCTAGATGGAAGTTGCTGATGTTACAGAGAGCCACGCATGGTGTTTGTTGATGTCATTCTGAGTGCCTCCAGCAGTCTGGGGTAAAGCCCTTCTCTTCTAGAAGTATTAACAACAGAGCCTACAATAAGCCTAGCACAGCAATTTTCCCAGGATGCTGGAGTAGATAGAAACAAAACAACTCGGAAGGATTCTTTCTGAGTCTGCCCAAACACTTCCTTGGGAGGCCATGGCAGGATTCCAGTCCTGTGAACTTACACATTGGGGGTTGGGGGCGGGTAGAGGGAAATGAGGTGGTAATGATTGGCCATAGCATCTTGTATATAGCAGATTCTCAAGAAATGTTCACAGCACAAATGCACAGGCTGCGTAGAGAGTTCTGTCTGAGCAGGAATTCTGCTCTCCTTCTGCTGAACTTCTGCCTGGGCTGTAGCTTTGGAGAAGGGGAATATGTGTGTGTGTGTATGTGTGTGTGTGTGTGTGTAGAGGATCATGGGAATACTTACCCTTTGGATGCTTGGCACACCAGCTCTAGCCTGAATTGTACCCCAGCATTCATACCCGCCCCTGTCTCAGACCCAGAGTTATCTCCTAGGAGGAGTCCAGCCTCCTTGGGCTTGGACAAAGCTTTCTGGGCCAGTGTATGTCTGTGCTCTGCTGTGTTTGTAGTTACTTGGACCGGAACGAATTGGCCCCTTCTATCTCAGGATGTCATCTTGGGTGGTGGAGAGAAAGGTGGGACTGGGATTAGAGGAGGTAGAGGGAGAGAAAAAAGAGAGGAAGCCCAGGTTACTCTTTATCCTATGAGATAACCAGAGAGTTCTGGTAATTGTATGTTCCCATCCTTAGTAATGATTTTTGGGAGGTAGGGTTGTGGAGGGAAGAGTGAGAGGAAATTGAAGAACAGCTGTTCTCTGGAAGGGATTCAATACATGTATCTAGAATGATGTATATATTCCCAGAAGATTGAGACAAATATTGGAAAGATTTGCTTATAGCCTCAAAGTTAGTTCCATGGGATCAGATACCCTGTAAGCCTACAATCCATCATCTTCTCTGTGCCTTTCATCCTACTTACTTTCCTTTCCTTTTCAATCACTTACCCCTTCCAGAAGCAAACAAACAAACAAACAATCAATCATGCTTTACTATACCGACCAGCCTTAGAGAGCAAATTTGGCCTGATGCACCATTACCCATTACCCAATATTAGTCTGAAAGATGTGTTTTCCTGCCTCTGGACAAATTGGAGCAAGTTCTCTCTTTGATTTCCAATCCTCCAAATTCCCTTCGACCTCTCAAGCAGAGGCAGATTGTAGGCAAGGGCTGTTTTCCGATCCCAACCATGTGGCTCTCTGAGTGAGGAGGGCGATGGATTCTTCAGCCAGTCAGAACTACTCTTCTTACATTCCAAAAACTTGTGTTGGCAACCACACATTTCCAAGCAAACCCATTTGTTTTCAAATGTCTTGTCTTGTCTGCCTCTGTCTCTTTCCTTCTGTGTGTTTCTCCATTTCTCAACAGTAGACATTTCCTCCTCTGTTGGGTTAGGGGCCTTGTTAAGCGGTGAAAAGTCAGCCCTCTGCAGCTGGTCTCTCTTCTTCAAAGCTAACAGGGCTACCCAGCTCCATCCAGCCTCTGTCCTTCTATAGTACACGAGTCTTGCAAGATGCTATGAGAGCAAATTAGTGGCTGTGGACATCTGCCCGGGCACTGGCAGATGCATCAGTTGGAAACTTGCTTTGTAATTTCCTAAGCTTTCAGGGTCAGAAGTGGGTAGACACCCCCAGATGGAAGACAAGTCTAACTAATCGCTTTCACGTGGGAGGAAAATAAAAAGCCGACCAGCTCACATACGTGTGCCATGTAGATTCTGCACTTGGGCTCTGGGGTAAACGTTTCCGAAGCAGGGCTTTTCCAGGGAGTGAGCTCCGACCTTCTGGGATGGTTGGGGCTGTGTGTGGGTGGGAGTTGTGTTCAAAGTCATTGCTCTGCAGGGCTGAGGGAGAGTTGGAGAAGGGATTGGGATCCTTAATGGGCCATCAGTCTCCCTGTCTTTGATCGTCTGTATTGATTTTATTCTCTGGTGCCTTTTTGGCACCTGCACTCAATGCCTGACTCATAGTGGGAGTATGTATTTGCTGATTGAAGGAATGGACATAATTTTGTATCCTAAGCTCATTCTGAAGCCCTGGTCACCTTAATTGACCACTACACGGCCGATGCCTGAAAGAGGTGAAAAAGTAAAGGGACCTTCGATTATTAAACAGAACTGGAGAGAAATAAAGGTAGGGTAGGCTGGAGAATTGCGGTGAGTCAATATGGCTGTCTGGGAAGGCCAGGGAGGAAGAACAGACCCTCAGAAAGTGTCTGGTGGGAGATCAGCTGCAGTTTCTCTCATGGCCTTTCAAGTTGACATTATCGTCTGAACTCTGTGAAGGTTATGTACTTGCTCCGTTTCAAGTTCAGGCTTTTATCTGCAGATAAAAGGTCTCTTCTTCCCTTCCACTTTTGCCCTGTCTCTCCTCTCCTCTTTCCTTACCCTACAATTCTCCTTGATTACTAGTTTCAGTCTTGGAAAGTAAGACTGGGCTTTGCAAATGAGTCATTTTTTTTTAAAGCTCTTCCTTATCAGGGCCACATGTTCACAGCTTGCCTGGGCCAGAATGTGACTAAAGTCAAGACTTTGGGGAATCAAAATGATGACTTTTCAAAAATGTGTGCAGCATCAGCAGAACTTGAAGCACTTTCTGATTCTGGGAGGGTCCTGGAGGTAATTTGGGAAATGCATGTGTCCCCTTCTTACAAGTGCAGTTTGTTGCTCTTTAGCACCTGGAATAACTAATAGCTCCCTGGTAATGATCAGTATTACCCAGTCAGAAAATGAGTGTAAAGAAAACTTTCCACCTTACATATAAACCCAAGCAACCAGATGTGGTGGTACACACTTGTAATCCAGCTGTTTGGGAGGTCTAACTGGGGGGATCATGTGTTGGAGGCCAGCCTGGACTACATGGTAAGACACCCATTTTGTTCTGGTTCTGGGGATTGAACTAAGGGCCTTGTGATCTCCCATAGCCTTTTTTTCCCTCTAAGGGTGGTGCTCTGCCATTTGTACTACGTATCTACTTCCAACTTTTTGCTGGTTAATATGAGATAGAGAGTCTCATAGGCTTTTCTGCCTGGGCTGACTTGGAACTGCAATCCTCAAAGCTCAGCCTCCTGAGTAACTAGGATTACAGTCATGAGCTACTACCAGCTCCTAGCTAAAGTCTGTTTTTTGTTTGTTTGTTTTAGCTAGAAGAAGATATGGAAATGCAAAGATGGATTGTCTCTTTGCTTCCTCCAGCTCTTCCTGCACAGACAGTTCAGGCTCCTTTGTGTATTTAACTTAGGGTGGTAAATGAGACCCTTTGAGCCACAGGCAAAGATAAGTAATTCTTTAGATGATAGATAGGTTAGACAGAGGGGAGGGGACAAGGAGAGGGAGAAAGAAGAATGAATTTTAAGGCAAGAGACATGGAGAGGCTATGATCTGCCTCTAGGCAGCCCAGTTGCTATTCTGTGCATCAACTTGATGTCTACCATTGGCTAGGCAATTCATTCCTCACACCAAGAGACTCCCTATTGGCTGGGCAACTTGTTCCTTCCACCAAGAGACTCCTGATTGGCTGGGCAATTACTCCTCACATGAAAAGACTCCTCATTGGCTGGTTGTTGTTCTCTTTCTTACTGTATCATCCCTGGGTTCATCTCACTTCATGACAACAAAGCCCAATACTGAAAAGCTCAAGTCTCAAGAAGCAAAGATAGTAAATGGGACAAAGAGTTGTGGGTCTTTGGCCAGAATCAATCTGTATTCTGGAGACAGTGCTCCTGTCCTTCCATCAAGTAATCTGATTGTCTCTCTGAGAAAATAAGGCTGACTCTGTGAGTCAGGACACAGAAGGTAGCTCCAAAGCTATTGACATGCATGGCTTTTGGTTTTATTGGAGGCAATCTTCTTTGGCCCAACATTGGATTAAAAAAAAGTCAGAATTTTTGAGCCAGAAGTTCAGTCTTGGTAGTAGAAGCTCTGCAGACTTGCTGTTGCAACATTATTATTGTTGTTGTTGTCATCATTATTAATTACTTTAAGTAACTGTTAGTGATGTCAGCTCTGCCCTTGCCCTAGGAACTCTAGCTGTACCGTCCTATTTTTATTAAATGCAAAGGATGCCCACAAGTACACCAGGATGGAGTGCTGGGCTGCTCTTACCCTTTCCTTCTTTTTGAGGTTCTTTCTTCCTGAGATCAGGACCTTCCTCCACAGTCTCATCATCTTCCATTTTCTTGATTTTGTTCTCAGTGCTCTGAGCACCTTCTGCCTTTTGTAGCATCTGACCCCCAGGCAGGTACTCATCCTCAACATGATCTTCTTGCTTCTCCTCCTCCTCCTCCTCCTTTCGCTCATGGAAAGTGCTAAGTGTAAAAGAGGAAATAAAACCAATTAGGGTTTGAGTGACTCAACAACTTCCAAATGAATGGCCTGGTGTGTGATCATGAGAGGGAGAGGCTGAGCTGGGGCCTCTGACTTCATGAGAAATGATTTTATCTGGAAAGAAAGGAAGTTGAGGGTGTCAGGTGATTCCTGCAGAAGACAGTGTTTCAGGTAGCTCACACCTGTAATCTTAGGAGGCTGAGATCTGAGGATCATAGCTCAAAGGCAACCCAGGCAAACAAATCAGAGAGACTCTTATCATCATTTAAACAACAAAAAGCCAGAAGTAGAGGTATGGTTCAAATGGTAGAGCTCCAGCCTTGAGTGCAAAATCCAGGTGAGAGTGTGAGTCCCTGAGTTCAAGCCCCCGTACTGGCCCACACACACATAAAAGTGCTGAGACAAAGTGGACATACCCTCCAGAGGACAGCAGGTCTTCTACACTAATGCCTCCAGTGGTGACACCAACTGTTGACCCTGGATTTGGATAGAATATCCCCCCAAAGGCTCATGTCTTAGAGGCCTGGTGCCCAGGCTAGAGGTACAACTGGAAGGTGATGGAAGTGTTAGTGTGTGTGGTTTAGTTGGAGAAAATAGTTCTTTGAGGAATGTGATCTTGAAGGATATATTCTATTTCTGGCCCTTCTTCTTTTCCCTCTTCTTCTGCTTCTCTTCCTGTTTCTTCCTCTCCCTGTACCTCCTTGCTCCTTTTTACCCCCTCTGTCTCTCCTTCTCTCTCTGTCCAGAAAACAGAAACAGAAGGAGGGGATGTGGAGGGAAGGGGGGCACTTCTCTGCTTCCTAGCCACCATGAGGTGAGCAGCTCTGTTCTACCATATATTGGCGCCATGATGATGTTTTGCCTGGTCACCTGTCCACAAACAATGGAATCAGCTGACCAGGGCTGGAGCATCTGAAACCAGGAACAAAATTAAATCTTTCTTCCTTTAAGTTGATTGTCTTAAGTATTTTGTCACCACGACTGGCGACATTACTACATTTCATGTTTATGAGCTGGGGAAAATACACTACATATTAGACGGTCTTTTCTGTTCTTTCTCCTTCACCTTCTATCATTTTTTGGGTCACTGTTACTTTTAGGAAAGTCAAACGTTGCTCTTCAGTGACTCCCCAAAATAGCCAAGTCATCTGATTTGGCAAAAGCCACCGGGGCCTTTGTGCTCATGCCCACTCATTTACCCATTGTCTCTTTTCTCCTTCTCCAGTGTGTTTCACCAACAAAACACTCCAGTGTCCTGGGAATGCCAAAGATTGGTTTCTGTCACTAGGTCTAGACTTGCCCTTCTCTCTGGAATACAGCACCTCCCCTGTCTGCTCCTCTGTCTTGTCCTCCTTGGAATGCCCACGGTCACGTCCTCTAAGGAACTGTCCATGATACTTCTTTCTCATGTCCTAGATACAGACCTGTCTTCCCTCTGGTCCCCCTTGCTATGCCAAAATGTATTCGTTTTAGAGATCATCAGCTGGAATTTATTGCTTTGGTTCTCATGTTAAGTGACATGTTTCATAAGGCCATGGGTTTTGTCTGCTTCGTTCATGAATGAATCTCCTGCTGCTTAGCAATCCATCTGGAAAGGAGGATCTGTGAATCTCTATTTAGGCGAAGGCAGCTAGGAATAAAAATTGGATATTCCAAATCTGAATACGATCAGCAGAATGTCTGCGCTGTGCTTCTTTTTAATCAACCCCCAATCTACAGGGATGACCAGAAAGTGAGAGAGGAGCTTCTCTACCTGAACAGGTTGTGTCTAGAATTGGTTAAGGGGGTCCTGGGATGGGTTAAGGGCTCAGAATACAGCACATGACTTGGTTTTGCGTTTTTGCGCACGAGCACTAAATGGTAACATCTCTGGTGGGTTGAAAATTTTCCCCCAAAGAAATGGAATATGAAGGTGGAGATCAGAAGAGAATAAAGATTTACAAATAATGGAGTCTCAACTAGTCCTTTAGATTTAATACCTGTCATTGAATTGTCCTCAAAGATATAAGACAGAAGCGTGAACTTTTCTACATGCCACCCAGACTTTTTTTTTTTTTTAAAGGGGCTGGGAAGGTGGCTCAGTGGTAGAGCGCTTGCCTCACATGCATGAGGCCCTGGGTTTGATTCCTCAGCACCACATAAACAGAAAAAAGCCGGAAGTGGCGCGGTGGTTCAAGTGATAGGGCACTAGCCTTATGCTGAAGAGCTGAGGGACAGCGTCCAGGCCCAGAGTTCAGGCCCCACGACCGGCAAAAAAAAAAGATCCATGGTTTTTATGAGTTTGAACTTGTTTGCCTCTGTTTACTTCTGACAATATTCTTGTTCTTCTCAAAAGACTCAGCTTAAGGAATTTATGGTGTTGTTCCATTGTGAGTAGCTGGGCCTTTTTTTTTTTTAAAAAAAAAACAACAACAAAATTCTCAAACTTAGAAAAACATCTGCTTTCTGTCTGCTCTGTAGGTTCCCCTGGCTTTCTTAGCAAGTTGTGACATTTGAACTGATAACCCGAAGGCATATTTTAGCATATTAAGGAAATCCACATTCAATAACTATGTTATTCCCCATTTCTCTAGTGCCCTATTCAAGGATCCGAAAGTGCTTTGCTCACCTTGGGATGCTTGTTTATAAAGCTGTAGCTAAGCATGACCATCCACCAAATCTGGCAGGTATGCAAATGTGTGTGAGCCCACAGGACTCAATTAAGCCAAGCCCTGTCAAGATGAATGGAGCCCTCCCGAGGCTGCTGGGGAGCTTGAATGCCCTTCCCAAGAATAGAATCTAGCACTTGAAAATTATACTTATAAAATGTGAAAGGGGAAAGAATAGTTTTTAAGAGTCCCTGAGTCAAGTCACCAGTGGAGAGCTAACCAGATTTCCATCTGTTTCAAATTAGCTGTGTTTATTTTCTTTGTGTCTTGCTCCCCAGTTCAATGCAATCAGTTAGAAATACCTTCTGCAAACTTAACTGAAAGCATTTTTGGGGTAAGTTTGTGTGGCTGATTGCTTTGACACACAAGGCTGCTACATGTCTCTGGTCTATGCTTTATTAGAAATGCAGTAGAGTACCTGAGGGTTTGGTTCATTCAACATCGTTTGTCCTTTGTTACCTCTTCTGCTTTGGGATTTATGCAAGCTTTTGGAGATTATGGTGGAAAAAGATAATAAGTAAATATGGAAGTAACATAAGGGTAGTTTATGGAAAGTTCCAGAGAGGAAGAAGAGAACAGATAGAGAAGAAGTAGCTCTCAGGACAGTGCTGATACTGGATGGTCAGGAAAGGTTCTTCGGCACAAAGCTAGAGTATCAGAATAGTGGTTCAAATAGACACTGGGGATCCACTATTGCAGGCAGAGAGAACCGCAATGGAAACACAGTGAAGTGCTTGGATATTCAAAGGAGAGAAAAAAATCCAGTGTGGTGATGGTGACAGAAAGGGAATAATGGCCAGAGTTGAGGCTGGAGAGGAGCTTGAGCCAGGCCATGAAGGTCATAGGGGAAATGGTTCTGATTTTAGAGTCTCTCCTATAAGCCAATGGCAACACCGTATTTGGATTTGTGTGTTATGACAATTAGGTTGGCTAACCTATGAAGAACAGATTGGAGAGGGGAAGGAAGGGAAGGAAGTTGTCTCAGTCCAGGTGAGAAGCAATGGTGCTTTGCTCTGGGAGAGCATCGCTGGGGAAGGAAGAGGGGAAGATGGATGGAGAGAAGTTTGTTTGGGAGCACTGACAAGACTTGACGGTGCTTAGGATTGAAAGGATTGGAGAAAGGAACACCCCAGGGGGAAGTTGCTAACATTTTGACGTGAGCAATGGTGTGGGTGGTGGTGGTGGTGCTGTCTGGGAGGGGCAGATCCTGGGGATGGAGCAGCTGTTTTGTGGGAAAGTGGGCAAGGCAGGGGTGTGGACGTTCAGCTTGAGCACATTAATTGGGAGAGACTTGTTCCTAAGCATTCTGTAGAAGAATGTAGAAGTCTTCTTCTGGCAATCTATCACTGGTAATTTATCACTGTACCTCTCAAAGCAGTGATAGAAGCATTTTGGAAGGACATGCAATCAAGCTCCAGACACCTGGAGTTGGGGGAATTAAAGATGTTTCAAAGATGGGCAGTGAATTGACTGGCATCAGCTTAGATGTTCTGTTTTGCAACTTCTCATCTGGTCGGACTTTGTGACTGTATTGGAAGTAAATCTATGTGAAAGGATCCCACACATCCATCCCAGGGGACCACGCGGAGGCAGGCAGGCACAGGAGAAAGATAATTACAAGGTTTATTAGAGGAGCCATATTTCCCCCAGAGAGAGAGCACATGGTACCCTCCACTATCTAGGTAGCAGCAGGGTCTTGGGGGTAGGAAGTGAGGTAGATGGGAGCTCAGTGAGTCAACACAGAGAGAGGGAGGGTCCAGATGCAAGGCGGGAACTCCAGGGCTGGGTGGCGCTGAGGACTAAAGGTGGGCATAATGCTTACACTAGGAGATGATGTATGAGTATGGGGCGGGGGCTGAAGATAGAGAGCGCTCAGAGGGATGACGGAAACACTTAAAAAGGAGGAAGGGAATTACCATAGAAAGAGAATGAGGAGGTACGTGTGCTTACAAGATGATACTATTTACTTTTTAAAAATTATTACCCTTTGAAATCTAGAAAATGCAACCTATTATGATTACTATTATTATTATTTTAAAACTGTGTATTATTATTATTATTTTAAAGTATGAAGAAACACAAGAACTGAGGCCCTGTGTAGCCCTTCTTGGGCGGAGTCTCTGACTGCCTATTGATTTTCATCAGACTGTTAGTTTTTCCATCAGTCTGCTCATTTCCAGGGACACACTGTCCAGCTCTGTGAGCTGCTTATCTCTCCTTCTGTTTAGTGTTCTAACAGTGTCTGTGATGCTTTTCAGGAAGCATAATATTTAGATGGTTGGTTAGCAGTCAGCAAAGCAAAATGCAGGATTTTTGCACTTGCCCGAGAAGCACAGATTGTCTCTTCCAGTTTCCGGTTGGTTGTGTGTCTCAAATCTCACCCTTGGGCAGGGCAGAGTCCTGTACAATTGGTAGGAAACGCTTCAAGTTTCAGAATCAGAGAGGCATGCGTTGAATGCTTAGCTCTGCTGTCTTCTATTTTGTGACTTTAGGGTTATGATTTCATGTCTACAAACCTAGTGTTTTCATTGGTCAAATACGGATAATTACGCTTATGCAGATTGTGAGGCTGGGAAGGACAAATGGTGTCACACCTGTAAAATTATTAATTCATACTGGTAACCACAAACAGCCAACATTATTATTATTACTGAGCTTGTCTGTTTCACAGGAAATGACTGTTGACTGTTCTGAGTTTACCACCCAGGATGGGACACTGACAACCCTGAGTAGGCTTGTGTCAGCATGGGGTGGGTTTCTCTGATAAAGTCTAAGAAAGGTTTCAGACTGAAGGCTTCCAATATGGTTCCTTTAACTCATTCGTATTTCAAATGGAATGAATGATGTAAGCCGAAGAAGGAGAGGTATCTGGGCATGGTGGTGCATGCCTGCGATCCTGGCTCTCAGGTGGTGGAGGCAGGAGGACCATGGGGTTGGATTATTGTGGGCCACAGGATGGTTTGAGATCTGGTCTCAAAACAACAGCAGCATGCAAGCACCTGCGGCTCACATCTGTGATCCTAGTTATTCAGGAGTCGGAGATCTAAGGATCATGTTTTGAAGCTAGCCTGTGTAGGAAAATCCATGAGAATCGTATTCCCGATTAGCCATCAAAATGCCAGAAGTAGAGCTGTGGTTCAAGTGGTAAAGTGCCAACCTTGAACAAAAAAGCACACTCTCATACACAAAACCCTTAGAACACAGTAGCAGAAGCAACAACAATTAATTAAAAAATCCACAACTAACTAGAATGAAGACCTTTCTTCCTATACAATATAGATTGCAACTATCTCTTCAAAAAAAAAAAAAAAGACAAAACTTAGATATCTCCACAGGGGAGCCTTATTCTGGATGTCAACTTCAGACTTTGAGGGACATTTCTTTTCCAATGTCCCCTTCCCTTCCCAGCTCCCTATTTGTCCTAGAGAATCCAGTCTTCCATCTTAACCTGAGCAAACTCTTGTAAGTCTTTACATCTCAGCGGATCTGGTCTGCAAAGTACAGATGGTAATAAAGCTCACCTCCAAAAGGTCCTCTCGAAGATGAATGAACATCAGAATTAACAGCAGAAGATTTCCCACAGTGCTTGGCAAATAGAAAGAATGGGTTTGGGGGGGGGCTGCTTTACCACTGGGAAGCTTTGCAAATATTCATATTCATAATCACGTTGGCAGCTCTTTGAGGACAGTCTGAAGACTCAGACCTCTCCTTTAGGGGGTAGAATGGGTGCCTTGGACTGTGTCCATGGTCAATGTGGACACAAAGGTTAAGAGACAGTTGTAAAGTTCTAATTTCAAGATGGGAGATTTAGAAACTCCAGCAAATTCATAGTCTCTGAAACCAGAGGAACTAGAATCTCTCTGGGAGCAGGGAGGGCAGAGCTGGTACAACTAGGATGGTGGAGTTGTTCCGCTGAGGAGAGATGACCTCCTCCCCCAATGTGCTAGGCTTAAGTAACACTGGGGTGGTGAATGAAGGAGGTGTTAGAAATTCTCACATAATTTCAGCTGCCTGGAGGGAGGGTCTGTACACATCATGGCTGTACCTCCCATGACAGGGAAGTGTGAAGACAGCCAGTATGGAGGGTTCCTGGAGTTCCTGTCTGCTCCTGGTGAGTGGTCACCTAGGTGTTAAAATCAGAATTGTCCTGACACAGACTTGTGATCAGGGCAAAGAAGCCAGGAGCCTGGTGATTTGTGGGACCTTGAACTTAATAAGCAGCAAATGGCAGCAACGGTTGTCTGCAAACGTAAACACCAGCTCAGGACGCCTTCAGCTGTAGCTGAAGATCCCTAAGGCTTCAAGGCTTCAAGGGCCTTTGTCACAGGAGTATATTTGATTTCTTCTGCATCCAGACACCATCTAGAGGAGGAGGAGTAGGCATAGTACTCCCGTGAGAGGAGGAAAAAACAAAAACCTGACAGCCTTTGAATTTAGTAGGTGTTTACCCTATGGGGCTGAGTTAATCTTAGAGTGACATGTTTCTAAAGGAGTAAGTTTTGATTTTTGTCTGCCATCAATAGCAATGGGAGAGAGAAGAGGGAGAGAGAGAGAGAGAGAGAGAGAGAGAGAGAGAGAGAGAGAGAGAGAGAGAAGTGGGAGAGAGGAAAGGAAGAGGAGAGAAGAGAGACATAAAGAGAAAGAGAAAATGATAAAAAAAAGAACAATGATCAGCGCCTTCATGTTAAGCACTGACTCACAGTACGGGTGGCAAATGAATTATTTATAACCATCATTACTTTTACTGATTAAGTCATGTTCAATACAACAGCTGTATTATAGGGAATACAGAGAAAAAAAATGTCTACACAACCCCTCACTCTAAAGGAAAAGACTCCATTTTCAAAAGTGTTATCTTTGCCCATGTTGTTCAAATATTGGTGGCCTGATTGATTGAGCACAGACCTTTCATATCCGGAGGCCCAGGTCCCTGGTGATATCAAGAAGTGAGAGATGAGCCGATTACCTGTCGCTGACGGATGACATTAAGCTTCGGCTGGTTTGAGTGCTCTTCCAACTGCTGAAAGGGGACGTTGTTCGGTGCAGTGCTCAGCAGCGTGGAAGGCGTTTACCTGCTTCCTACTTCTTAGCTGTGGCGTTTATACGGAAACTCTAGGATTGGCGTGGATTCATTCTTTCTCTGGTACCTTCACTCCCAGTCCTCTAGCCCTGAACTGGTTTTGGAATGTTGACATTGTGATGTTGCTGGGTGAGTGCTATTGATGGAATCCCCAGGCTTTCTTTCAGTGGATTACTAAAGAATAATAGGTCCCAGCTTTGCTTACTTACTTCTGCATGTCTTTCTCCTTTGTGTCCTCATGCAGGTGACATCTTAAGGAAATGTTTCTTTCTTTCTTTTTGTGGGTGACTGGAGAATAAATGGTATGGCCCTGTATCTTCTGCTGTTGTTTGGGTTGCTCTGATTTGGAGGCATTTCACGTTTTAAACGATTGGTCCATCCTGTATTTCCTTTCAATTAAACATTCGAAAAAAACATATGGTTAGATCTGCCCCCATCTATGAGCAGGGGAGATGCTGGCAGCAACAATAGTGAAGAGATGATCTAGAATATTTTCATGCTGCATTCAAAACCCAGGACATTAGTTTTTATCAGTATCACCATATACCATCATACTGAACTAATTAGATAGGGGGGCGGGAGGAGAATCAGAGCAGGGATAAATCAGCCTGGCATCATTTCTACCTTCCATCAGTATTTTCTTTTTGACTCATAATTTTTTTTTGGGGGGGGGGTCTGGTTGTGGGGCCTGAACCTCTGGGCCTGGGTGCTGTCCCTCAGCTCTTCAGCTCAAGGCTAGTACTTGAGCCACAGCGCCACTTCCAGCTTTTTTCTTTTTGCTTATGTGGTGCTGAGGAATCAAACCCAGGGCCTCATGCATGCAAGGCAAGTGCCCTACCACTGAGCCACCTTCCCAGCCCCTGACTCATAATTTAAAACCATTTTAAATTTGTAAACACACAATGAGACACATTTTCCTTCTTTCTTTCTTTCTTTCTTTCTTTCTTTCTTTCTTTCTTTCTTTCTTTCTTTCTTTCTTTCTTTCTTTCTTTCTTTCTTTCTTTCTTTTTCTTTCTCTCTCTCTCTCATTGAGTGCTCATTATATTGGCAGAGAATATGCCATTTGTTTTTGTCATTTTTTGGATATTTATTAAAATATCTTTGTGGTACTTTGTATGCTCAGTTTTTGAAAAATATTCCCCAGGAGTTTGAAAACAATGCAGATTATCTAAGAATTGACATAAAGTCCTAAGCGTATGAATTTGATCAAGTGTCGTGTCATGTTATTTCACACTTCATTATCATTATTAAGTTTTGGCAACTTCATTAATAGGATGTTTAAGGAGTCACACAATGATTCATTTTTATTTCCCTTGGCATTCACTTATTATATAAATTGCTATTTGTAGGCAAAAATATTGTCCAGTATTGTAAATTGTTCAAATTAACTTTAATTTTTTGCCAGTCCTGGGGCTTGAACTCAGGACCTGGGCACTGTCCCTGAACTCCTTTTACTTAAGACTAGCACTCTTCCACTTGAGCCACAGTTCCACTTCTGGCTTTTTCTGTTTATATGTATTGAGGAACTGAACCCAGGGCTTCATGCATGCTAGGCAAGCTCTCTAACATTAAGCCACATTCCCAGCTATCAAATTAACATTTTGAGGTTGTGTTATAGAGGTTTATTGGCTCAATTTTGTTATGTTTTTCCGATACACAATAACTTTTCTTATCACTTCTGTATTTTGACTGAATGTCAAAAATATAATATAAATGGAAGGAAGTAGAGGTGTAGTTCATGTGTGAGAGCTCTAGGCTAGAACAAAAAGCTAAGGGACAGTGCCTAAGTCCTGAGTTCAAGCCCTAGTCCTGGCACACAAAAGAAAGAAAGAAAAAGAAAGAAAGAAAGAAAGAAAGAAAGAAAGAAAGAAAGAAAGAAAGAAAGAAAGAAAGAAAGAAAGAAAGAAAGAGAGAAAGAGAGAAAGAAAGAGAGAAAGAAGAAAGGAAGGAAGGAAAGAAAGAAAGAAGGAAAGAAGGAAGAAACAAAGAACAAAAGAAAGAAAAAATAAAAAGAATAAAACAACTTTTGCCTTAGTACCTTTAAGATATTACTCTACTTTGTTCTATTATCAGTTGTGTTGTTCATTTGTAAACAGACAGTCCTTGAGAAGGAGTGGAATTTAATAATAAAATATAAATCAGACTTTTTGGATTTGAACCCCAGTTTATCACTTCCTGTCTGTGAGACTTTAGGCAAGTTATTTAACCATCTCATCTTGTGATGGCATTTGATAAATCGACTTCTGTGGAAGTGCCAGTGTTCCATTACTTTAATCACACTAAAATGGCAAGTTCATGGAATTCACTCTGCTTTTTACGTCCCAAGAATTTTGTTTTTTCTTCTTTTTTTCTGTGTTGCTTCTCTCCTACTTCCCACCCCCCCACCCCCCAGTTCCCTATCACAGAATTCTGTTTTACTCTTTCTTCTTTGCTGGTGCCTTGCATTTCTTTCCCTGACTCCAAACCTATATGAGAGAAAATATTGAGACCCCCAGAATAGACTTTAGTACTAACACCTCTATTGTGCAGTGTTGAAGAACATGTAGGTTAGTTTGTTGCTGACCTGGTACTAATACTTTCTAACTCTGTAACTCTGGACTAGTTAACTACTCCATGCTGTAGTTTCTTTATCTACAGTATAGGGATTTTAATGATTCTTCTTATGAGCCTGCTGTGAAGGTTAAAGTGACTAATGCAGCCCAAGGACATAGAAAAACATGGTTAGATGTTCAATAAATATTAGCTAATCTCCCTGGATCAAAAAATCTCCTATTTTTAATTTGAGAGGATAATGGAAAATGCTTCTGTTATTGAATGGGAAAAGGTCCCAAACTAACAAACACAATATAATTTCGTTAAAAATACTCTCTGTAGTCCTGCATGCACTCACAAAGCGATACATAGGTTTATTTCTATCTTCCTTGATTTTACTGTCCATCTCTCTAAAAGGAATATCTGTTACTTGAAGTAGTCTTAGTTGTGTCTTTTCTTTTTTTTTTTTTATTGTGAAAATACCGTACAGAGGGGTTACAATTACATGAGCAAGGTAAGGCAAACATTTCTTATCAAGCATTGTTGCCTCCTCCTTTGTTTCCTCTTACCATCCCTTCCCATCTCCCCAGTTGTGTGTTTTCTATGTGCCAAATTCAAATGTTTGAGTGATAACACGGAAAAGACTATAGTTGATTTCGGTCATCAAGGTTGGCAGAGAGCCAAATAAGACAGGCAATCTCCATCTAATAGAAAATTCCTCCAAGAATTCTAAATCTTTTTTTTATTAATTAATAAGTTTTTTTTTGTTGTGAAAATACTGTACAGAGGGGTTACAATTACATGAGCAAGGTAATGAGTACATTTCTTATCAAGCATTGTTGCCTCCTCCTTTGTTTCCCCTTAAGAGAATTCTCAATCTTTTTAGTAATTAAGAAGCAGGCCATAATTCTCAACAATTCCCTGGGTAGGATTTATTTAGAAAGAAACAAATATTTTCCTGAGCTCCTTAGGGAACAAGCTCTACTTTCTATAATTTTTGGGTGTGTTTGTGTGTAGGGGTTAGGCATCTATGGTGGTCAAATCCTAGATTGGATTCTGGGCACTCTGTCTAGCTAATGCCTGGGAACATTTATAGTCCCCTTACTTGGCTGGTGCCATAGGTCATGCCTGTAATGCTAACTACTCAGGAAGATGAGGTCTGAGGATTGAGGTTCAAAGCCAGTACAGGTAGGAAAGTCTGTGTGACCATTATCTCTAATAAACCATCAAAAAGCCAGAAGTAGAGCTATGGCTCAAACAGTAGGGCACCATTTTTGAGCAAAAAAGCTAAGGGATAGTGTCCAGGCCTTGAGTTTAGGCCCTAGTATTGGTACACGTGTACGCATGTATGTGCGCGCACACACACACACACACACACACACACACACACACACACACACACACACACACATCCAAATATCCAGCTTTTCCAGAGATGTCTTTGTTCTGTGCTATTGTCTTAATTGTAATGATTCATTCCACTTCATGTTCTTTGAATTGGAGAATCAACTCAATGGAATCTATTACTAAGCTGCCATGGGGCCTGAGGACTGGGCATGAGTGGTTGTATATCTCAGGTGGCATCCCAGGTCCCCGTTCTAGTGCCTGCTGGAGTCAGGGTTGTTTTTCACAGGCTCTTAGCAATACCCATGTCCTTTACAACCCATGGTCCACTTTCTAAGTTAGCTAGAGTGAGTGTCTAGTTCTGCATACACATGATCTTTCAGGAATCTACCTGATGGACTAATTTTTTCTTCTTTTCCTTTTGATGCTGAGGATGGAACCTAGGGCCTTGAATAAACAAGGCCAGTGCTTTTCCACTGAGCCCCATTCCCCAGCCCTACCTGATGGTATTTTAGGTTTTCTTTTGTTGCAGAGTAAATGGCAAGAGCCCCAGTGTCAGCGGTGAGGTTGGCTTTAGCAGTTACTGAAACGTGATTGTCTCTAATTCATCAGGATTTAAGCATTAGAGATGGAAGAACCATCCTTTGATCCTTTTCATCACGAGTGTCTGTCTCGTAGAGAGGACCAAGGTCAAGGCTTGTCCTTCAGACACAGGCCACAGAGAGGCCAAGTGCGTGAAATAACAATGAGAACAGACATTTTATTTCCATTTTTAGAAATCTGAAACTGACAGTAAAGAAAAGAAGACTTCAACCCAAGGAAATGGAAGCCTAGTGCACTAGGATGGGATAATTCCCGAGTCAGGCTCGATCTGTTCATTTGAAGTATGATTTTGACTAATTTAGTTTTAACAACAGAGGAGGAAGATCGTATTGCTAATGGAACTGGACCTAGAGGTTTGGTCTTTTGATTTGAATTGACCATCCCACCTGTGAAGACTACTCAAGGTGGTATTCATCCCCCAATGTACCCTTGTACTTTACTTCACCACAGCCTTCTTCAGGGAGCAGGGGAGGTAGAATGGTAGTAGGAGATAGAGTTCCACAGAACACTGTAAGCCTCTCAAATACAGGTTTAGGGGTTGCAGTTGCTCCATGAGAGAAGGGGATGATAGATCAATGTGAGTTTGTGGATTTGTTTACACGGATTTTCACCTGTCCAGGGCCCGGAAATGCACGTAGAAAGTGGCAATCATTTTTTCTATATGTCAGTGGAGACACAGCCTACAATTTGAGCATAAAGTATTAAAGCTAAACACAATGAGACTTCCCTTCCTTCCCTTCCTTCCCTGAATGAATTTCTGAATCCAGAAGTTATTTGGATGGATCAACCATAATACCATTATAATTTTTATTTAACAAAAGTAAGGGAGAGAGAGAGTGTGTACACATGGACAAATATTTAAACTTAAACATGTAGTAAATTTCTCTTCTATTTTTAGGAAGATCTAATTGCATGTGTTATCACTATGTATTATTAAAAAGAGTTTCTAGAATATTACTATTTGAACTCTCAACTCATTGAATGGGTTCACAAACCCAAGGGGAAATTATAAAACAGATTTCTGGAAGGTAATTCATATGGTTTACTGAGATACTTAACCAATCTCATTGAATCATTTAGTCTAGGCAACAGAAAATATATTCAATGCTCAACTCTGCACCAAGCACTGTGCTATTTAGTCTAAGGTAGAAAGTTTTAGTTGGTAGTAGAACAAATGAAATGAACTGTATTTCTTGAGGTGATTTTTTTTTTTATTTTTATAAAAGTCACTTTGTGGTTTCTACTGATTTAGGAGAGCTGAACTATAAGTCCATGAAGGTAGAAACTTGGACTAGATATTGCATCTGATCACAAAAGGAAAATGATTCCTTCCCTATTCAAGTCTAAGACACCTAGGAAAATATGATGTTCTAAATGAACATTGTTGCTATGTGGGATGGGAAACTACAGAACCAGAAGTGACTTTATTTTGCTTAGAAAACCCATAGGTGGAGGGCAGGGAGTTAACTTGTGTAATATATTCATTTTTTGACTTTCATAGAAAATCTATCAAATAGCTCTCAACTTGGTCCTCCCAAAAGAAATAGAGTTCAAATAAAATGATGGAGGTGTTCCTCTTTTCTTCCAAAGAGGTGGAGAATGTAATTAAAAATAGAGATGTTTCCCCTCAGTATTGGAGCTGAAACTCAAAGCCTCATGTACTATTGTTTGGCTTTTCCACTCATGGCTCATGATCTACCACTTAGTCCAGCTTTTTTTGCTCGTTAATTTGAGGTAGTGCAGACTTTTCTGCCCCTGCAACTCTAAATTGCTGTCTTCAGATCTCAGCCTGCCGTGTAGCTAGGATTATAGATGTGAGTCCCTCACACCCAGCACATACTTAGTTTAATGGAGCAACTAAAATGTTTTCAGACACATATAAAAGCATCTAGGCCCCTGGGATGAATATCTTAATGCTGAAAAAAATGTGGGAAGATTTGAAAGTATGACCGACAAACTGAACAATCTATAAATGATTCTTCTGATTTGTTCTACTTAGGAATGGTAAAAAGAAACATATTTAATAAACTTCTGCTTTGACATGGCCCTGGTAGTGGGTTAAATATGCACACGTCCTTTCTAGGTACATCCATAGATTTTATGCACACATATATGTTATATGTACTCACAGAAGGATAATATTTTACATCATCTAACACAAGATTTGGTGCTGAAAATAGTTTCAGTGGAGGAATGGGTACGGAGATGGATATTCATGACCTTTATCTGAAAATTTCCCTGTTAACAAAATTTTATAAATGACTCCCTTATTTAAAAAATAAGGAATTTAAAAACTAGCAAGGAATTGTTTGATGTATAAAGACTAGGTAAGTCGGCAGTAGGAAATAAGGATTTGTTGGTTGGAATGCCTGGGTTTGAGTCTTGCTTGTGTTTCTGTCACTTAGAATCTGTGTGAGTTTGAGCAAACGACTTGGGCCCCATGACCCTGATCATCTCCCATCAAACAGCACCTACCCCATGGGGAGTATGAGCATCGATGAACTGACATTTGATAAGTCCTTAATGCATTGTGGTTCAGGGTTTGTTTGATACAAGCAAAACCTCTTGGATTCTAAATAGTTGCTGTCTTCAAGGAGCATGAAGCTCAGAAAAGCCCAGGGTTTACTTGATATGGCAGCTGAAGTGGCTGTGGCTGTTTGATTCTGGGTCTGTTCATTAGGAAAAGCTTGACTCACAGGGGTGGATGGGGAATCAACTCTAATCTAACAGAGTCCTATTTTGGCAAATGGAGGGTTTCTGGGTTGGGTCTGCTTGAAGGAGAGCGGATACGCGAGTCCTTTGTAGAAATCAAGAGGACTTGCGAGGGGTTACAGGGAGATTCTACATGCACACTGATGAATCTCTTCTGGAAAGGTTTTAAAGGGAGTCTCAGTCTCCCAAAGGCTGGAGATGGGGTCTGAGAAATACTTCTGGTGAGTCTTATGGGGCCTCCAGTTCACCCAGTGGGGTCAAGAGCTAGAGAAGAAAACATAAGACCGGCTGCCCTACCTATAGTCCAGCTCTACCATTTTCAGTATTTTCTTGTTCCTGAAGTACAGTGTGTGACAAGTGCGCATGCGCATTAGTGCATCTGGAGTGTGGGTATTTCCTGATTTTTTTTCAGGTGACTCAAGCAAGCTTTCAGAGCTCGGATTTCTCTGAGTGCTTACTGAAATTGTTTTGGACTCTCTTTTTGCTGGTGAAATTTCAGCAGAGCATATTTTATTAACCAGAACTGGACATACCATGTGTGTCACTTCTGTCACATAGGAGAGCAAAATCCGTTACTCTCATCTCTTCTGGTCCAGTGTTCCCATGTTATCTGAATCAGGCTGGCCTGATTCTATCCTACACTGAAAAAAGTGTCCGTCTCACATGATGTCAGAAGAAAATAAGAACAGAGAAGTAGATTAAAGCTCATCCCAATTTTGTAAAGAAGTAAAAGAAGGAGAGCTATTTTGAACCAGAGGAAAATACCCATAAATAAAAAACATGGACAGGACATATATTATTCAAGGGCTTTTTTTTTTCAGTCTGAATGTGTTATATTACTGGGGATCAAAGCCAAAATAACTGAAGTTTATATTATTCTATTTCCACCAAAAAAGATTTTCATGACCCTGTGGCTCTAGTAGTAGCCAGTCCCCTGGGGTCTCAGAGCAAGGAAAAGAAATAGTGACAGTGTGTTGTCATTGACATTGCCATTTCTTATCATTTACAGGAGAGCTACACGGGCATCTTCTCATTTGATCTCCTCAGAAACTCTTCATGGGAAACAAATTATCTCCATGCTGGAAATAGGAAAAATGAAGGAGACAGATGTTGAGATTTATAACTGGTTAGCAGGAAGCCCAGGACATTTGGAATATGTTCATTGTTTCTGACCAGAAAAGGAGTCAACTTGCAATAGTGAACTTTAGTATTCATTAAAGCAGATAGAGCATATTAGACTGCAAACTGACAAGTAAGTGCTCCCCCCAAATTAACTCATGATATTGCTTTAAACACAACAGACCTAGATATTCTCTCTCTCTCTCTCTCTCTCTCTCTCTCTCTCTCTCTCTCTCTCTCTCTCTCACACACACACACACACACACACACACACATATCTAAGACCAGGACTTGAACTCACTATATCTGATGCTTGCTTTTGCTTATTGGCTGCAGCTCTACCACCTGAGTCATGCCTCCAACCCAGAAGGGTTAATTGTTTCATTGTGTTTTTAGACCTCTAGGCATAATGCAAATACATTTTTCCCTACTAGCCCATTAATTGATGTCCTCAAGAGCATAGACAACTATTTGCACAGCTGCTTAGTGGAATGGTATAATTCTTTAAGAAATAGTTCAGTCTGGGGTCCATACTAACACACTGCTAAATTTCATTGTCTGAGAGTTCTTGGGGTGTTCAAATTCATGAAGGGAAGTCTGCTGATTTCTTGGCCCGTTAAGAAGCTATTGCAGCAAGAAGTTAATAAGAATCTTTCCTAGAAGATGACATTTTCTGAGATTTATGTACACGTTGTGACTATAAATAATTATGAGGAAGACAGCCTATTAGCAGAAAGGTTCCTTTTCTACCTAATCACCAATTACTATAGCTTGGAGGGAGGCCAACTTGCATCTTGAACCATCTTTTATCATTTAACAGCTCTCTGAGAGAAGGATGTGCCCAGACCAATAGGGTCTGGGTCTTCAGACATCACCCTACCCAGTGGTATCTTCATCGAGTTGGTGTTGTCGAGGAGATGCTAAGGGGGATGTTCATCCACAGCCCAGGTGTATGCTGTGTGGTGCTCTCTTTCCTTTTCATGTCTGACAACCACATGGAGCCTCTAGGTAGAATTATACGGGAAGAGACAGATCTGAGCTCCCATTACATAGCGCTCAGTGAACTTGCACAGGATTGAGTAGACATCAACTGTCTCTAATTCTAAAGAAAAGCTTCACTGCAATGCAGAACAGGACTCTACCAGTCCTAGCACTTCTCACCACTGGAGTACCAGGTTCAGCCAGACTGCTTTCTGGGATTTTCTTCTCTGGGTACTAATGGCTAGGTGAATCAGACATAACCACCAGCCTTTTTTCTCTCCGGTCATTTTATGGTTCACTTCTCCCTCCGTACCCATTCCTCCTCTCCCCTTCACATGTTCTGGGGATGACTGTGTTTTGCTCTTTGTGTTTATGCTGATTATCTATTTGTTAGTCTTGTCTTCCCTTGCCCCTCTTTGCAGGATAGAGATGGGCTGTCTATTTATTTCCTCATCAGTGGGG
Source organism: Dipodomys spectabilis (assembly GCF_019054845.1). Taxonomy (NCBI): domain Eukaryota; kingdom Metazoa; phylum Chordata; class Mammalia; order Rodentia; family Heteromyidae; genus Dipodomys; species Dipodomys spectabilis. The sequence continues at coordinate 826,328 of NW_024871006.1, read as the reverse complement.
TCTTCTTTGAGGACTTCATCTCCAGGAGAGGCAAAGGCTTGGTTTCCATTCATCTGCTTCCTGGTATGATCTTTTCTTCTACTGGGTAGTAGGGGCGGGGGGAGACGGGGCCAGTCTGACGAAATCATCATCTAGCTCAGGTCAATGGTATCCACAGTTAATGAGTTCCTCCTACAGGAGCAACAGGGGCTTAGGATCTTCAAGTGGATAAGATCATAGTCGGTGTCTTCCAGAGCCTTTCATGCCAGAGGAGACATTTGTTCAGCCACATTCAGCCTCACGGAGAACACATTCCCGTGGGTCTAATTAGTTGTGAAATGTGTCACCAGCAATTTGTAATTAAGGATAAAATATTGAACAGGATGACTTGGTTGTTTTTTTTTTTTTTAAAACACAATTCTGAGTAGATTCAGAATTTTCTTTATAATAACCCTTTACAGGTTTTTTACATTCTTTATGAGTGCAACACTGCTGTTTTCAACTTATTTTTAATTCCCCAAATGCGCACACCCAACAGCAGACTGGTGGCTCCATTTCAGTTGAGCTGTGAGTAAGACAGGCTGTGGTGTGCGGGTGGCAACTCTGGCACTAACTCAAGTCATTATTGTTGACATCACCTACTGGGGAAGAGGGTGAAGAAGACATAGCAGGGCTAAGGCTCTTGAGTAGGGCAGATCCAATCTGGGACTGGAAAAGTGGACATGATTATAACACATGGCTCTGGGATATAGGTGTCTTGGGGCAAAGACCTACCGGGGAAATGTATGAAAAGTCTCTAGGGGAGAGGTACTATGAGTTGCCCTATGTAGAAAGGAAGATAGCAGGAAAGTTCTAGATTGGATTGGGAAAAATCTGAAGGATTCTATGGAAGATGGCATTATTTAGACTTGCATGGAATTAGAGAACCATTCAACCTATTCAAACTGAATGCTTTCCTTGGTATAACTCTGGGAGCCAGGCCCACAGAAGCGTTCTGAGAAGTCCTTCCATTTCTTTTTAGGTTCTTATAATGCCATTTCTAAGCCTAAGCTTAATGTTTTAGAGCTCAGGCTCTACAACTAGTTATTTGGGGTTCCCAAAGCTGGTGGTGTCATCTAGGAAGCTATGAAATCGGATTCTGTGCTTCTGCTTCTTCATCTGGATTATGGAGAAGGTGAAAGTGGCCATTCCATAGATTTGCTATTGAGTTAGCGTTTTTAAGTAGTGGGAGTAGAAGTGCTCAGAACTTGGCACAGCATTTTTGGGGAGCTCTCTTTGTCCCCAGTGTAGGGCTTTATAGTTGTGTATGTAAGAATTGATCTTTCTTTTTTCATTCTGTGATGGTTAATATGGCTATCACTTTTGTCCCTTAGATTAACCTCTACAACAAATCCTTGCAGGTTTTCTAGTTTTGAGATTTCCCCCCCCCCCCTTTGACAAGCATCCTTTTTTCTAGTTAGTTTGTCAGTGATCCACTAATGACATGGGGGGAATTTTCATGCACTTCCTATCTGTTGAAGAAAATGCCTGGAGATTCACCGACTTAACCAAAAGGTGGGCAGGAGCAAGGGAAAAAAGAACTGGGAAGAGATACAATTGATGTAGACCAAGAAGCTGGATGTAAGAAAAACAGAACTTAAAAGTATTTGAAACAGACAATCATCAAGAAAAATTGAAACCCATTCTTTGTTAGTTCCTATTCCTGATCATTTTACTTTTAATCTTCCTTAATTACTGTCAAGATGACAGCTTCTATGACGGGAGGGCCCGGATGTAGTGTAAGGCAGGTTTGAGGGGATGTATGCTGAGTACCTAGGCTTGTAGGACCAGGAGGAAAAAGTCACAATGGAGGAAGGGGAAGATCCTTGAGAGACCATCAGGTGGCAGCCCCAATGCACATCCAGAAGATTCCATGAGCAACTATTCTAGGTGGTGTTCTCATTCAGCAATAACAGAGACGTTCAGTGAACAAAGAGCCCAGGACAGAGGAAAGAAGTGCAGGTAGTTGGAGGAAATAAGAGTCAATGTTTCAGGAATCATAGCAGGGAGGGAGGGCAAACTGTATTGAGCTCTAGTGTGTGTTGGCCATTGTCATCATTAATATGGCTCAACTTGGCTGGGCTGTGGTGCTAAGAGACTTGGTCAAACATTATTCTGGGTGTTTGACATTAAATTTAGATAGTGGATTCTGATGTAAGTGGATTTTCCTCCACAGCAGGTAGGCTGCATCCTATCAACCAGAGGGCAAAGCAGATGTTTGACTAACCTGAGCAGGAAGCAATTCTGCCAGCAGCCTGCTTTAGTCTGATGTTACGGCCTTGATGTTTCTTAATACACTGCCTTGTTCATACTGGAATTGCAACTCAGTTCTGCAGTTCTAACGCAGTTTCCGGTTCTTTTGGGTTCACCAAGCCTCCATCATTGCATGGACTGTTTAAAATGAAATAAAATACTCTCTCTCTACATGCCTTCTATTGATTCAGAAAAGCAGTGGGGCATGAAGTATTCTACCTGACTCCATGTATTAAGAGTACTCACTGTTCAGGGTGAAATAGATCCTCAGTGAAGGAGACAGTGTTCAAATCCAAATCTCTCTAATTCCAAATTCCATGTTCTTGCTTATAAAAACAACAACAACCCACTACTTGAGTGCCAAGAAGGGCTCTGATAAGAGCAAAACTTCAACCCTAGAATTCTTTTTTGGTGTGAGAAACCCAATAGAAGCTTCACAGGAATCTGATGGGTGGGGTGAAGAACTGGGCTCAGTGGGGTGTGCTATACCAAACACAGCCGAGCTTCAGGGTTGAAAAAACCCTAAGTTCTGGTCCTTACCCACTAGGCTTGGCTGAGGTCAGACTGAACGACTCCCCCCAAACCCTTCAGTTGCAGTGGAGAGAGAAGCCATGTTTCTTTCCATCCCAGATGCTTAGGAGAGTCAGCTGGGGAGTCCACTGTGGCATTAGCCACTTGCCAAAGGGAAGTTTCCGGTTCCCATTCATCTACATATTTTCTGCCCTTTCCAATTCTCCCCTTCCTATGTAGCATGAGATGCTTAGAGAGCACAAGGCCCACGGATTCGCAGCGAAGGATGGGGTGATGGACTGAGGGGTAACAAGCTCTCTTTTCCCAAGCTTCCCCCTCTTGGACCAGGAGGAAGAAAGCCTGAGATGAGGAGACTTTTTCTCCTCTCTCTCTCCTTTCATGATTCTTTTCTGCCTTTTGGCAGCTTTGAGTTTCAGGACTATAAAACCAGAGCAGGTTTTTTTCCAGTTGCTTTGGGCAGCAGAGTGAGTCCCGAATGTCACATGCCTGAGCTCCTTCGTGTCTTGCAATGAGGGCCAGCTGCTTGCTGGTCAGCTGCCAGGAGGGTGGACACGGCACCAGGCAGCGGAGACATAAAATCCACCACCCTTGTGAGTTTGCGGTTCTCCAGGGCACCGGAAACAAAAGGAAGGAATCGTTGGTTTTATTCCCCAATTGTTTTATTTGAAAGGAGTCTATGGTTTAACTCTAAAGGAGTGTGGGTTTTTTTTTGCCTATTCAGTATAGCAAAAGTTAAACATTCCATGGAATATTAAACATCTTAACTTCTGGGAATGCACTACATAGCTATTCCAGACTTTGGCTGAAATACATCTTTTCTACAGTGATAACCATTGCTTCGTTGACGTGAGAAGTCTTGCAGAAAAGCTCACACGTTCCCCACAGAAGAAGCAAATTAATTCATATCTAGCGTGTCAGTGACTATAAATGGACAAACTACTATAATTAAAAAATAGGTGACTGGATTGCAAAGCAAACTCAAACTGGCTCTAGGTTGAAAAAAGAGACATATTCAAAACAAAGTGACTCATAGAAGATCAAAGTTAAAGGGGGAAAAAATTGAAGGGGAAAAGACATGCCAGAAAAGTGAAAGTTAAGCGAAAGTGTGAATACTTACTTTTGTGTCAAAGTTAAAGTGGGGGATGGAGGAGAGGGGAAAGTAGAAATATTAAATGGAACAGAAAAGGACTCTTTATGATTTTAAAGGGAACCATATTTAAGAGCTAAATATATTTTGGGGTTCAGGGAGCTACAAAGATTTATTTCTATTGTTTTTAATTTTTGTTCACTATTTTAACTGCAAGAAAAATTAGGTTTTACTGAGAGATTTAAACAAAAAAACCTTCAGATACATTTCCAGTCTCTTATAAAAATCACAAGGTCTGGCAATGCTGGGCCTGATTTTCAATCATTTAGGCAGGCTTTGGCACTTTATGGCCTGTGGACCAGTTCCAATCCACCACCCACCGAAATCCACACCGAAGAAACCAATGCCAACACACCTAATAATCAAACTCCAGGGAACTAGACACAAAGAAAAAGTTCTTTAAAGCCGCGTGCGCGAGAACCAACACCTCTGTTATAACTTCTCTTTGGAAACTGTGAGGCCAGAAGGAAATGATATAATAGTTTTAATGGGCAGAAGGCAAAAGAACTGTCCACCCCCTACTCTATATCCTGTGAAAACGTCTGCCAAGAATGAAAGGAGAAACACAACTTTTCCAGAGGAAGTAATGGAAGAGAATTTGTCATCAGCAGACCTACCATGAAGTGCAAAGTGATTTTTTTCTTAAATGTGAGCGAAATATGGGGTGAGAATAGGTGAACTGGAACTGAGTTCTTTGGGAAGCTCAGTGAAACTGATGGAAGCCCTATCAAGATTTACAGACTTCAAAAAAAAATCCCCATTAGCTACCCATTCCAGAAATGAGGTGGGATGATCCATACAGATTCTCCACGCATTTAAAGAGGAATTAAAAAAATATTACCAATAACCTTACACTCATGAAACTGACCACTTAGGTGAAATGAGCCAATTCCTCAAAAGCATAAACTATCATAAAATAGGTTAGTTTGTTTTCTTCTTTTTTGGTGGTACTACAGTTTGAATTTAGGGCCTCATCCTTGCTAGGCTGATAGTCTACTGCTTGAGATATAGCCTAGCCTACAAGTTTCCTCCTTCCCTCCCTTCCTCCCTGCCTTCCTCCCTTCTTCCCTTCTTCCCTCCCTTCCTTTTTCTTTTTTTTTTTGCAAAATAGTTTAAATTGAATTTATCATTTTAAAACTTCAAAAGAAGAAATCTCCTCACTCAAATGTCTTTTTTTTTTTTTTTTTTTTTTGCTGGAGATGTATACCAAATGTCTAAGGAAACGGAACCATAATTTTATATAATCTCTTCTAGAAAACTAGAAGGAACACTTCCCAACTCATTTTATAAGGCCGGTGTTAATTATTCCGTTACTCAAAACAAAGACCATAAAAGAAGGGAAACAACAGGTCAATATCCCTCACGAATGCAAACACCACTGACTTTTTTATTAATAAAGTTTTATTGAAACACGGTTGGGACCATTGTTTGTATCTATGACTGTTTGCACACTACAGAGGCAGAATTGAGAAACTGACAGACTGGCCCACAGAGCCTGACATACTTATCATGGGGCCTAAACAGAAAGCACTGAGATTGAGAGCTGAGGAGCAATTGTACCTCCAAATCCATGAGCACCCATTTATTCTAAACCAATTTGGTTCCATGTTGGCATTACATGAATTCATGTGTGAACATAAACTCACATGCAAATGTAACATGCAATATGCTCCACACATAAACAGAAAACATATATAGAAGCCAGGTGTAGGTGGCACCCGCCTGTAATCTCAGCACTTGAGAGGCAAAAACAGGAGAATCAGGAGCTTGAAGCCATCTTGGGCTACGGAGTGGGAGTCTGTTTCAAAAGAACCGAAAAGGAAAATTAAAAATACAGATAAAGACAAAGATTTTAAACAGGGTATGTGTGGTCTCTGGTTATGGCAGAAACCCGTTTCTCATGGTTTTTACCTGGCCAGCAGCTGTCATTTGTATTTTTTCTACTTAGTCCTTACACATCATTTACAAGACTCTTTTATAGCCACAGTTTATTTTCTTTACCCACCAAATCACAATCCTCGCTGGTTAGAATGCATTGTGAAATGCTTTCTCTTCTGTTTTCCTGGAAGAGTTTGTGCAGAATTGGTGTTAATTCTTCTTTAGCCATTTGCTGGAAATATTTAGCCAAACTCTCTGGGCTTTGGATAGTTTGCTAGAATCCATTGTGGCTGATTTGCTGCTGCTGCCTCTTCCTCCTCCTCCCCCTTCCCCTCCCCCTCCTCCTCCTCCCCCTCCTCCTCCTCCCCCTCCTCCTCCTTCTTCTTCTTTTCTTAGTTTGACCCACTTTCTAAAAAATGTGGGTTCTGCTTCCAGCATGTATGGATTGTAGCAAATCAACAATCCTGCTGAAAATGCCTGGAAAAGATGGATTTTTTAGAAGAGGTCATAGACATTTCCATGCAGTGAAAGGGGCGGAGATTCTGGTGGGAAGGGGAGTGGCTCCCTGCAGGAGGTTTGCCAATCACACCCCAGTCAGAGAGAACAGAACGAGGTCCCCTTGGGGTTCAGGGCCCTCATAGTGGCAGGGCATGTGCCTTGAGTTCAGAATTTACCAAGGCGGCCAATGTCCCAGAGAAAATAAGCTGCAGATAAATTAATACTCATAAGTGCATTTCCCCTTTGAAGTAATCACTGACCCCGGAAACTCCACAACCATAAGGCTCAAATCTTTAAAAAAAAATCCTAAGCAGAAAAGAAAAGAGTAAGAGTGGATAAAGAACTGAGCATAAACTTAGGCATCATCATTGCAGACATAAACTTAGCCATCATCATTGCAAGGCTGGGTAAGCATACTAAAGCTTTCTGTTTAGTCTCCGAAAGTACTATGAACAAGCCTTAATGCCGACTAGGAATTCCCCAGCTCTGGGCTGATATAAGTGGCGTGACAGTTGGGCACTGGCAGCTGATGCCTGTAATCCTAGCTACTCAGGAGGCTGAGCTCTGAGGATTGTGGTTCAAAGCCAGCCTGGGTGGAAAGGCCCATGGGACATTTAACTCCAATTAATCAGCAAAAAGCTGGAAATGGAGCTCAAAGAGTAAAATACCAGCCCTGAGAGGAAAAACAAAGGAAAAGTGATCTGGCATTAAGTTGAAGTCCTAGTAGCAACACAGAGCAGGGGAGGGGAGACAGAGACAGACAGATACAGAGATAGACAGAGAGAGACAGAGAGACAGATATAGAGACAGAGACAGAGGACAGATACAGAGACAGAGAGACAGAAAGACAGACATAGAGACAGAGACAGAAGAAAAACAAAACATGAAAGCTAGGTCCTAACTACTTGGGAGACTGAGGACAGAAGGACATTGATTGGAGGCCAGCCTAGGCAGAAAAAAAGCCCCCCTCCTTTCTTTCCTCAAGGGCAGTATAGAATTAGTGCTATTCTTGATGCAAAGGAAAGATATTCAGCTGGACGTCGGTGGCTCACACCTGTCATCCTAGTTACTCAGGAGGCTGAGATCTGAGGGTTGCAGTTCAAAGCCAGCCTGGGCAGGAAAGTCCGTGAGATTCTTATCTCCAGTAAACCACCAGAAAACCAGAAGTGGTGTTGTGGCACAAGTGGTAGAGCGCTCGCCTTGAGCTGAAGAGCTCAGGGACAGCACCCAGGCCCAGAGTTCAAGCCCCACCACCATCCAGAAAAGAAAGAAGAAAAAAAGAAAGACAGGCATTCATGGAATGAATTCTGTCGGATGTGATGACATAGTTTCCTGCAAGATGACTGGATTATGAAAAAGCTACAACTATAGAGTTCCTCTAGGTGTGTGTGTGTGTGTGTGTGTGTGTGTGTGTGTGTGTGCGAGCGCGTGCACGCGCGTGTGTATGTGTGTAGAATGTGCAGGTGGAGAAAGTTGGAATATTTTGCCTCTCAGTCAAACTGTTCTTTGTCCTTCTTGGCAGGAAGGGAAGTGATCCCCGGGCACCAGAGAGCGTTTGTAGCGTACCAGGCGTCACCAGCACCTTGCGGCTCTATTTTTTATTTAATTTTTTGGTTGTTGTTGTGGGGCTTGACCTCAGGCACTGTCCCTGAGCTCTTTTGCTCAAGGCTAATACTCTACCCCCTGTGAGCCACAGCTCTACTTCTGGTTTTTGAGGGATTCGATAAGAGTCTCACAGAGACTTTTCTTCTTCAAATTGTGAGCCTCAGATCTCAGCCTCCTAAGTAGCTAGGATTACAGGCGTGAGCCACAGGTGCCTGGCCCAGCAGCTCTATGATTAAGAAAGGGTCTTGAGTTTTGCTAGACTCCTTATTGTAGAGGAGATGAGAGGCACGCTCCACTATATCCAGCCTTCTTTGTTGAGACAGGGTCTTTAAAAAGCTCTTTTACCTGGGCTGTCCTGGAAGGAGGATCCTCCTAATCTCCGCCTCCCATGTAGCTGGGATAGGACAGACATACCCCACTGTGCCAGCTATTGTTTGAGATGGGGGTCTCTTGAGCTTTGCTTTTCTGGTCTGTGTTGGAGCTTCTATCCTCCCAATCTCTGCCTGCCTCCTAGGGAGCTGTGATTACATTACAGGAGTGAGGCCCTGATCTCTGCGTGTGAATCCATCCTTCAGGGGAGTGGCTGGTGGCCTCTGAGGGTTCTCCCTTGATACTTTTAATACCTTGTAATAGGGATGTGAGTTTCTGAGGGGCCAAACCAAGGTCACACCATAGCTCCAACCACCCTGCTTTGTGGTTGTGGGTTCTGCCCTTGAGCTCTTTAGTCTGGAGAGCCTAACTCACTTTTTCTGTTTCTTGTGAGAAGACATTGTGCTGTGTTGCTCAGGTTCCGCCTCAGCCTCCTAACGTGGCCGGGTGTCCTGGGGTGTGTCACTACACGTGGCTACTAACACCCTTCTAACGAGGCTTTATGTACCCATAGCATTAGAGACACAGCTGTGTGTGGGCAATGGTTTAGTCCAATGACAGTCCTTTGACTTGGATGAGAGCAAGATGTGTGAACAAAGCTGGAGTCATGGTTTTGCAAACAGCCTGGGTCAATGTTGTCTGTGGGCGAAGGAAGACCATTGCTTGCCTCCGGCAGCTTAACAGTGGATTTGATCTTAACATTGTCTATGTCATTTAATGACAATTTACTGCATTATTACTGCAAATTAGGTTTTGGCGGCGGGGAGGAGGGGGTATAACTATAAACATGATCCCTACCCTTAAGGGGTGCTCAATGCAGCTAGGAAAACAGGCATGTAAATAAGTCATTAAGAATGTCACGTGATTTATAAGAACAAGTAGACAAAGTTCTTAAGTCTTTTGAGAATTAGGAGGAAAAATAGTTGTTCTTCTCTTTCTCAATGCAGAGATGTTTAGAGTCCTGTAAGGCCAGGGGAGAGGAAGACCAAGATGTGTTTGGGATACTTTATGTAACCAGGGAAACCAGACCACAGGAAACATTTGAGAGAAGAGAGCAGAAGCTGGAGGAGGAGAGATAAAGGGCAGGTGCTACGTATGCACGGGTGGGTTAAGGCGGCATAAGGAAGCGAGCGAGGCAGGCAGAAAGCCCTGGAAGACCGTGTTACAGAGAAGTCAGACTTTTTGTCAGTGGTGGGATTTGAACTCTGGGCCTGCGTGCTGTCTCTGAGCTCTTCAGCTCAAGGCGAGCACTCTACCACTGGAGCCACAGCGCCACTTCTGGTTTTCTGTGTGGTTTATTGGAGATACGAGTCTCAAGGACTTTCCTGCTTGGGCTGGCTTTGAGCCACGGTCTTCAGCTCTCAGTCTCCTGAGGAGCTAGGATGACAGGTGTGAGCCACCAGCGCCTGGCTTGTCATTGTAGTTTTTAGGTTGTCATTCTTTCTCTTTCTCCATCTCTTCTCTCTGACTCTAGCTCTGTTTCTCTCTGTCTCTATCTCTCTCATTATTCATTCCAGGGAAACACATCTGCCTTGTTGTGAGCAGTCCTGTGGACAGGCCCATGTAGCAGGGACTACAGGCACCTGCCCGAGGTCCCGTGACTGAGTCTGGAGGCAGAGCCTGGGTCCCGGTGAAGCATCTGGTGACAGCAGCCCTGGCCGACAGCTTGCCGCAATTCACGAGCAATCCCAGCCCAAACCACCGGCAGGGCCGTGGCTGGAATCCTGACCCTTAGAAATGGGCAAGATAGTAAATATTTGTTGCTTCAAGCTGCTGAACGTTGGGATAATCTCACACACAGTGATAGAGAGTGAGCACAGCTTCTTATTCTTGAGATAAATACTTGTCTTTTATAGTAAGATTTAACCTGTCTTTCCACCAGCATTACTCCAATAACAATTCCACCCCTCTTCTTCTTTCTGAGGGAATTTAGTTAAAAAAAAAAAAGATTATAAGGGTCATTGTCCTCCTCTTCCCCCCACTCCACCAGATCTTCCTCTTCTAGTGTTACTGTTCATTTTAATTTATCTTCTAGAACAAGGGAAGCAGTAGATATGGGTAGCAAAAGATATTTAGGCTTTAGGGAGAATGGTTTCCAGTAGTTTTGAGTGTTTTTCCCTTCTCCCCCAGTATGGGGCTTTGAACTCAAGGCCTTGCGTTTGCTGGGCTCAATTGGTAGACTGATGTTCTACCACTTGAACCAGGCCTCCACTCCTGCTTTTTGCTAGTTAATTGGAGATGGAGTTCACAGACTTTTCTGCCTAGGCTGGCTTTGAAACATGATCCTCTGGGTCTCAGCCTCCTGAGCAGCTAGGATCATAGACTTGAGCCAACAGCGCCCGACAACAGGTACTTGTTGTTGTGTGGTATTGAGCTGGCCGTGAATCTCTCACAGTGCCCATTTCCTTCTTTGTAGAATGGAGACAGGAAAACCAATTTAGGAGGTGCTACAAGAACTGAGCAAAGGCTCCCACACAGACGGTGGCAGAGACGGTGCATTGCACAGGTAGCAAGTCCACGCAAAGCAGCGGCAATGGCAGTAACAGCAAGGGCCGTTGACGTCTCTGTGCATGAAGATTCTGGAGTGCTCGTGCCCCGATCAGAGGCATGTCGGTCAGACTGAGAGGACGGTGGAAGAAGAACAGACTCAACCCTCTTGGTCTTCTCCCCAGATCGAGAGCTGGGGCTCTGGATAGACTGACAGATGAGGGCATGACCAGCCAGCAGGTGCAGGATGAATAGGGAGGAATGCACGCTAAGTTTTGATAAGCTCTGCAGGCATCCACTTGTTATCTCCTATCCTGGAATTCCCAGGGCTCCCAGTTGGAAATATATATATAAAATATATCAATATATACATACATGTATACATGTATAGATACTATATATGTACACGTCTATATATGTATGTATGCGTGCATATACACATTCATCTATATACATATATGCATATATATGCATGCACGAGCACTCCACACACACACACACACACACACACACACACACACACATATATAAGTTGGAAACATATATATAGATATATACACACATATATATATATGATTGAACTGTCTAAAGTATGATCTATGTGCAGTGGGCTTTTATGGTAAGACCCTTTTGAACAATGAATAACTCAACAAAATAAATCTCAGGAAATATGTCTTGACAAAGGGGGTAGATGCCCCCTCTTTGTGCAATTATTTGAAGACAGTAATAAAAGGGGAATAATCATTTGAGGTGAAACTCCTTTGGAAAAGTAAGATACACTTTAAAAATACATGACAGGATAGTTGAAATCTAGCACATAGTAGGGCAGCCTTTGTTTACTTCTACAAATGATGTCCTGTTGGTAAAGAAGTAGAAAGGGCTGGAAAAAGTTATGTTAAGTGAAGTGAGTCAGGTCCAGAGAGACAGGGGATGTGTGTTTTCCCCTCATATGTGGAAGCCGGATTTAGCTTATAAACTTACAAGTAAATACCTTGGGTGGTGTGCAAGTGTATAGGAATGCATTAGCTAAAATACAGTAAATTCAAAGAGCTCAAATAGTGTAATTCCTTAGAATGTCAGCCATCAAAGTTCGGCCAAATATAACAGCAGGAAGCAGGTACTCGAAAGGAGTGGAGTGGAGTCAAGGAGAAAAGGTAGGGGAATGAAGAGAAGGAGAAGGAGAGAATGCAGTCAAGAATCCAATGTGTAGCCTACAAAACTAAGAAAAGTGAGCGAAGGCGTAGAGGAGGGAGGGTTAAGAATGTTGAATGCTGAATGTGACATTGATCAGGATGTAGCGTATTCATAAACCGCTTTGTTAAATGGCAACTCCTTTGTACAACTACTTAAAGATAAGTTTTTTTTTTTAAGTAAAAGCTTTAAAAAAAAAACCCAAACCTAACAGGAATATAAATCCGGTCCTGTCCAGGGTGGATGTGTTAGTGGGAGGAAGGAGGCTGAATAGGGTCAAAATACCTTATGTGCATAGATGCAGATGTGCCAGGCAAGTCTTGTTGGGATTCGTTTGAGAAGAGGAAAGGCAGATGAAGGCTGAGTCTGATCAAGACCTGGTTCAGGTACATGGATATGTTAAGATGAAGCCCCTGTTGTGCTCTGAGTTGATGGTAATAAAATGTGGATAGTAAAAAATGTGACTCACGGATTTCCAATGGGATCCTGGTTAATTGTCAAGAGAGCAGGTTATCATAAAATCAGAATCTGGAGCTTGACTCCACTCAGAAGCTAGAGATGAGTAGATCCTAGTTCAAGATGGCCTGGGTATAAAAAAAAAGAGTAAGACTCTATCTCAAAATACATGGTGAGTATGATAGTCATGTCTGTAATCTCAGCTACTCAAGAGACAAAGGAAGAAGGTTCAATGAGCCCAGGCTCACTACCCTATCTGAAAAAGAACTTAAGCAAAAAAATGTCTGGAGGTGTGGCTCAAGTGGTAGAGTGCTTGCCTAGCAAGTGCAAGGCTCTGAGTTCAAATCCTAAGTTTTTTTTTTTTTTAAGGGAAAAGCCAGTTTGAGCTAGGCCTCACCTACGGTGGCTTCTTCTCTATAGCACGATTGCTCCTGCCATTCACCACCATGTGAGAGAGCTGAGAGGAGGCTCAGCGGAGCTGATGGGAAACTCCTAAAACTGTGACAACGAAACCTCTCTGCGATACAAAGTTAGCCAGTTCTCAGCCTTCTGTTATCATCCTAACAATCGACTGTAGTGTTGCTCACATACCTACCTCTGTGTGCAGCCAGGAGATTATGCGTCCACTCAGCACGTTCCCTGTGGTCACAGAGGGCCGCTATGTGGATGAGGTAAGATGCCTTTTCCTCAAGTCCATCTGGAAAATGTATCGGTGACTAGAACCGAACTGTTTCTTCTCAGGATTTGCCACCTGCTTTCCTGAATGGAGTCTCTAAGCGGGAGGCTGAGTGTGTGTGTTTTAAACGGGAGTCTCCTCCACTAGGTGGGGGCCGTGTGCGCATTTACCTGTGGGTTGTGTCAGTCACAGGGCGCTGCGGACCCTCAAGGCTGCTAACGTAGTGATGTGTGTGCTTCAGTGAGTGAGTGTACTCCAAGAGGGAAGTGGGGAGCGTGTAGAGGAGGGGTGCTTTCGTGGTTGTGGCTGTAAGGAGCTCAGTCATGAGAAACAGAAAAGCCACATGTTGAGAGGTTGAACCCAGAGTCTTCATTGGAGAGCCAGCCAGGGCAGGTAGACTCCTGTCCCAAAGACCTGCGGCCCCCTGAGTGCAACGAACACTGTTAGAAAACTGAGCCATGACAGAAGGAAGGCAAAGAAAGAGCAGATAAACAATACCAACAAACCAGATCAACTCCAATGGAGAGCTGAAGGGGGATGCTGAAATGGATGAAGGGAGGAGGGCCAGGAGACAAGAGATGCAAGGCCTGGCAGAATGGCGCCTGAGTACGTCCAGGCCTAAATAGGGTCAGAGTCAGGGGGCGGAGTCACAGGAAAATCTAGAGTCTGGAGAGTTCAAGGCACAGGACTGGCAGATCTAGTAACCTGTTGTCCAATCCCCTGCCTCTGCCTCTAGGACTTCAGGCATGCCCATCACTTGGAGGGGTGGGGGGAGAACTTCTCTGCTTCTACCATGAAGACAAGATAGCCAGTTAAACTCAATTCCCTGTCATCTACCATGGGGCCAAGATGGCCCTGGTTAGACCTAGTATCCTTTTTATGCTTGTCAGTGATGGGACTTGAACTCTGGGCCTGGGTACTGTCCCTGAACTCTTCAGCTCAAGGTGAGCTCTCTACCCCTTGAGCCACAGCCCCACTTCTGGTTTTCTGGTGGTTTATTGGAGATAAGAGTCTCAAGGACTTTCTTGCCCCGTCTAGCTTTGAACAGCGATCCTCAGATCTCAGCTTCCTGAGTAACTAGGATTACAGACGTGAGGCACCAGCACTCAGCTCCCGGGAAACACCGAAGACATTTTTAACCTCTAAACAAGCTCATGCTATTAAAATGTTTTGAGTTCTGTGGTTGAATATACAACCTAATGATGGGGTACGATTCTGACCACCAGCTGGATTCCCGGGGTGGTGGGGAAGGGGTGTTCCAGATAAGACAGACAGACGCTGTCGTCCAAGGCTGTGGGCAGTCACAGTGGTGGGCCAGATGCGTCATGAGCTGCATGCATAAACACGCAGCCACCACATGCACGCTGGGCCTTTGGGCTGCCAATCTTTGAAGATCTGGAAAGCAAAGGAAAGAATGCATCATGTGGTTAAGTGGTCTCTTCTTTTGTTGCAGACAGAAAGGAGTCGAACAGCCAAACTCCCAGCGAACATGATGTCACACTTTCGTTTCCACAGGCCTAGGGATTTGCCTTCTTCCTGAGGGCCTGTCCAAATGATTGTTCCCTTAGAGCAAGTTATGTATGCTTACTGGAGAGCTGGAACTCCTAGAGGAAGACACTTCCCTAAAGTGAGTTCTCCTGTCAATATTGTATTGACGCTCCAGTGCATTGACAGATTGTGCTGTTTAAATTTCAGACTTCTGCTTGCAGATTGCTGACTCACCTCCTCGCCTTGCCGGGAAACCAGAGGAAACAAGGGAGGCTGCCATGTTGGTCCCACAACCAGAAAGCCAGGGGCTCCTTTTGAGTAGAGCAGGAGCGCCACCCTGAGTCCAACGTGGATACTGCAGGTCCAGTCTGAATGATCTGCCAGATTTGGAGCAACAGGGGCAGGTTCCCTTCTGCAACAAAAAGCAGGCAAATCCTGGCTTCTGCTTAGTAAACATACAGTGCATCACCTCGGGTTCTCCAGAGAAACACCACCACAGGGAGTGTCTGTGCGTGACAAAGAGATTCACTTTAAGGAATCGTCTCATTTAAAATGTGAGGAGTGTGTGTATGTGTGTGTGTGTGTGTGTGTGTGTGTGTGTGTGTGTGTGTGTGTGTGTGTGTGTGTGTGCGTGTAGGGGGTGGGGTTCAGCAAGCTTGAAATTTGTAGGACTAGCTTGCCTGCTCAAACAGGAGTGTGGTATTTTTAAGAAGGCACCTGTCTGTGGTGCTGAAGATGGAGAATTCTTCCATTGTGAGCCCTCAGACAGCAAAGTGTGGGGGGGTGGGAGGAGAGGGAGGGGGGGCTGGGGGGAGAGGGGATAACCAGGGTTCTTGAGGTTGGTTCTTTCTCCCATTTCTAGTCCCTTTTCTTTCTCTCACACACTTCCAAGTCATCTTTGTGTTAATCTACCTTTTCCTTTCATTGCTACCTCGGAGAGAAAACACACAGCACATGTTTTGTCTCTGACTTATTTCAACGAACAGCCTGTCCTTCGATTTATTTATTCACAAGTGTTCTATGTTATTTTATCTTTCTGGGTGTCGTGGATGGGGTTACACTCCTGATTTCATTCTCAGCAAGTGCATGATTGGTGTATGTCAAGTCATTGATGTGTGTGTGTGTGTGTGTGTGTGTGTGTTGAGTTTGTCACATATTTTAATGAACTTGTTTATTGGTTCTAGTAGACTCTTGTTGATGGCTTGAGGCTTCTCTGTCTGTAGGATCACAGCATGTACAAACAAAGATGCTTTGTCTTCCTCCTTCCTGTTAGTATTACATTGTTTCTTTCTCCTGTCTCATTTCTCTGGCTAAAATTTCTAGTACTATATTGAGGATAAGTGGGGAGAGCGGACACACTGGCCTTGTCCGCCATCTTAGGGGGATTCTTTCAGTTTTCCCTCATTCAGTATAATGTTACTCATAGGCTTACCATATACACGCTGTATTCAGTGGAGATTTAGGCCTTCTATTTATGGTTTATTCAGGGCTTTTATTTTAGTTTTTGTATGTGCTGGTACTAGGGCTTGAACTCAGGGCTGAGATGCTGTTGCTGAGCTCCTTTGCTCAAGGCTAGCATTCTACCACTTGAGCCATTTCCAGCTTTTTGTGGTTAATTGGAGATTAAAAAAAGAGTCTCACAGACTTCCCTTTCCCAGGCTGATTTTGAACCATGATTCTCAGATCGCAGCCTCCTGAGTAGCTAGGATTATAGGCACAAGCCACGGGTGCCCAGGCTAGCCTCTCACAGTTCCTCAAGGTGGCCAGTGCCATTCATAATTTCCCTTAGGTGTTACCTTCATTACTTTGATGACTCATACTGTGTACTTATAGTATAGGATAAATAAATGGTGTATTGGAAACAAAAGTGCCATTTGGCTCAAAGGTACTTGTCACTTGAATGTCCTTGCTCTGTGTTTAATCTCCACTTCCCAGGTTGAGGAGAAAGGCCTGGATTAGTGGAGTATAGTCTACCTGTACTGTATGGGCCAAAAAGCATTTGACCTTGAACTGTCCAAATTGTATGTCTTGTCATGGGTGAGGAAATGACCAGGAGAAAACCAGTTAAACACTCCATAAAATGTATTCCTTTCTCTGTCCCATATTCCAAGAGAGATGGCAGCTTCTTATTTTCTTTTTCTTTATTTCTTTTTTAAAAATATTTTTTAATTGTAAAAATAGTGTACAGAGGGGTTACAGTTACATGAATAAGGCGATGAGTACATTTCCTATTGCAGCTCCTTATTTACTATAGGATATTAGAGAAAACCCCAAATTAATCATGCTGCCTACTTTCCTATTAGCAATATGGTATTGTGGAAAGGCTTCTTGGGACTCAGTCTCATCAATAACACTAAACCAGGGCTTTTATGAACTTCAAGACCAAAGCATTCTTCTGTTTAACTAGTTTGGGTATTGTGTTGGCCAGTTACTTTTTTTTCTTTGCAAACCTCTCCCCCCCCACCCCAGCCCCAGCCCCAGCGGTGTCTCTCTTTTTGTAATTGAGCAGTAAATGTGTGTAGAGATTCAACAAGATTGTTAACAAGTGCATGAACGTTGAACGAAAAGGAGAAAAGAACAAAATTCCTTAAAAAAAAAAAAATCTGCTGTGCACCTGATCATGTGAAACCCTGAGATCTGCATGCCCTGTAGAGGTCAGTATTTCCCTGTAGAGGTCAGTATTTCCCTGTAGAGGTCAGAATTTCCCTGTAGAGGTCAGTATTTCCCTCTAGAGGGCAGTATTTCCTCTTGCCTAAGAAATTTCCAACCTTCCCCAAGCAACCAGGAGGCAAAAGAGCGACATCCAAGCAGGACAGAAATGAAGAAAACCTTCTGGGCTCAGTGTGGATAGCATATGCGTCCACTGGGTAGGAGACATCTTGGTGATACCCTTGGTTATTGCTAGAATTTGTTCTTTTAGGGAATGAGATGAACAATTCCCCATGAAGGAAGATGGGGAACTGAATGGAAGCTGGTGGACGGTGGGAAAAGACAGCAACTTGTGCAAGATGGGGAGGATTGGGAAGGTGGGGAATGTAAACGCATCCTCAAGTCTAACAATGGCGGCCATCCCCATTTGAGGCCCAGAAGACACAGGCGAAGGGTCTGTTACTCCCTGTCAGCCTGCCTGGATGAGTGTCAGGGCTAGCGAGGGTTCACAGTAGAAGGCTTGTTGATAAACGCCTGTGACCTCCTCAGAGGGAGTAGAGGTTTCTGGAACCTTTGGAGAGACAAACTTCTACATGTATGAAGTGGCAAGCTTGCTCAGAGAAATTATTCTGGGTTATGTCAGAATAATTTACTTATCCGGATTTTTTTTTCAGGATCCCCAAATTGAAGAGCAAACGGTGCCTGCAGACACCAAGAGTGGCTCAGGCTGCCATCAGAAGGTGTTTCTCTTCTCCTTACTCGTAGCTACCTGAAAGAGACCAATAGCAACAGTGCTATTCAAGGAAATGGGCATACTGGCCTTTGGGATATTTCTAATTATTCAAGTCTTTAGAGAGAGGCAGAGAATCAGGCTGCAGAGAGCTCTTTGGAAAAGCCCAATGACTAACTGGAGTCATGGATTAGCTATAGAGTAAGTAAGCAAGTGCAAGGCTCTGAGTTCAAACAACAGTAGCATGTGCTTACTACCACCCCCTTCCCCGCCCCCCCCCCCATCCCAATAAATGGCAATAATTTCTCAAGTGGAGTACAAGATAAAAATATTTGAATTTTCCATCTAGGGCATTTTACGCTCTCTCTCTCATTATGTTGTATGGAAGTCATGATTTGGTTTCAAAAATCATATCATTCTTTGTTCATCATGAGCAGAATTAACCATGAACAGTCTTCTCGGTTGCAGACTGATTTTTCTATAGCAGAGTGAAAGACTGGAAAAAGCCAGTACCAGGAGCTGGGAAGGTGGCTCAGTGGTAGAGTGCTTGCCTTGCATGCCTGAAGCCCTGGGTTCGATTCCTCAACACCACATAAGCAGAAAAAGCTGGAAGTGGCACTGTGGCTCAAGTGGTAGAGCGCTAGCCTTGAGCTGAAGAGCTGAGGGACAGCGCCCAGGCCCAGAGTTCAGGCCCCACAACTGGACCCAAAAAAACCAAAACAAAACAGTAGCAACATCCTTTCAAGCAAGTGAAGACTGTTCACAAAGCCAAACTGCAGCTTCCCTCTGCTACCTACTGAAACGAGGCCTTCCCAGCTCCCTGTAAATGCTTCTTTAGGTTGGGTTTCTTTCTTTCTTTCTTTCTTTCTTTCTTTCTTTCTTTCTTTCTTTCTTTCTTTCTTTCTTTCTTTCTTTCTTTCTTTCTCTCTCTCTCTCTCTCTCTCTCTCTCTCTCTCTCTCTTCTTTCTTTCTTTCTTTCTTTCTTTCTTTCTTTCTTTCTTTCTTTCTTTCTTTCTTTTTGGGGTCCGGTCGTGGGGCCTGAACTCTGGGCCTGGGCGCTGTCCCTCAGCTCTTAAGCTCAAGGCTAGTGCTCCACCACTTGAGCCACAGCCCCACTTCCGGCTTTTTTTTCTGCTTATGTGGTGCTGAGGAATCGAACCCAGGGCCTCAGGCATGCAAGGCAAGTGCTCTACCACTGAGCCACTTTCCCAGCCCCTAGTTTGGGTTTCTTGAGGTGTGTGTGTGTGTGTGTGTGTGTGTGTGTTTGGTGGGATTTCTTCTCCCAGGAACAAGTCTTCTCAGAAATCAATGGCATCTTTGAGTGCAGACATAAGTGTTTTGGAATGATGAGAGCAACTTTTCAAGGCACAATGCTTAATCCTTAATCCTTATTTTGTCTGAAATAGGAAAATAAAGGGGAATCAAATGTTTACAGAAGAATTCTCTGTGGGAGCCAAGATCAAGTGGAAAGGGGGAAATGGGCCAGTATGATTAACTACATTTGAGAGCCAGAACAAATGGAGTTTCTCCAGGAGGATTAACTAAACCCTTAACAGGATTCAGTGGGAGAAACTCATTTCATTTAGGTTATTACAGTCCACACTCCTCTACACTCCCTATGAAAATGACACAGAAATATAAAACAGGGAAGAAAAGAGATGCCACATGTTTAACACTCTAGGAAAGGCAGCCCAAAGGAGACAGTGATGGATTTCTTTCTATCTATCTGTGAGCATTAGGAATTCCTATGGTTGACATGGTCTATGTCAGCCACCTCTGTGCAAGCCTTCTTATTTTAAGGAAAAGAAAGCAAGAATCCAGTCCTTTGGGGGAAGATGATGTTGTTATACTCTCCAAGAACCACTGGAGTCACAACAATAGAAGTGAAAACACTTAGAATTGTCTCTGCAAGGGAAAATTCATGTCTACAGAAGCAGATGCCAGCAGCCAGAAATCCAAGCAAGGGCGCCTAGCAGGCAGGCTGCTCCTTATTTATCCCTAGCACAGCAGGCCCCGCCCCTCTGCTCAGATTGGCTGAGCTCAGGTTCACAGTCTGCTGGAGACTGGCTGGTTTGAAGAGGGTAAGATGCATTTACATAAAGGGAGCATTAAGAGACTTTGAGATAAGGTGAATGGTACAGTGAGCAATTGCAACACCTACCCACACCCTCTGCTATTTCTTGAACAATCTGAGGTCTGTCTTAATTCCTTCCTGAGGAACAACCAGTTCAGACAAAACCTTATGCTTCAAAGATCCTTCCTAATCCCCAAAGCAGTTCCTCTCTTCCTTCCTTTTATTAGCTGCTAGTAATGGATTATTATTAGCACAGTAATCGATGAGAGGTAAGCCACCAAACCCAAGCAGGGACTTTTCACTGACCTACTCTGGTAGGGAAAGATGGCATTTCCCACACCATGGAGAGGAGGAATCCCAAGAGATGAAGGGGAAGCAAGGTTCACATTAGAATTCAACTCTTGGCTGATTTACGAGGTAGCTGATTGGATTGTGTGGTGGTGGTGGCAGGTGCACTATCCACAAGCCACGAGTTCATTTCCTGGAACTAAAAGTTAGTGAGGCAGGTCTTCCCAGCTCCAGGGCCTTTCTGTTCAATCTCCTCTTTGTTCTTGTCCCCTGGCGATTTCCAGGTTCCACAGGAACTGTGCAATTGGTCCTTAGGTGGTAGTAATCAATAATGAAACCTCACATACTGTTTCGTGAGTAAAGTTTTCTATGATTTGGGGAGGTCTTGTTTGGTCTCTCTCTCTCTCTCTCCAAGTATTCCTTGGCCAGTGAAGTTTCAACCTGCTAAACATTGTATTTAACTTCCAAATGTCCCAGACTCTTCATAAACTCAAGTGTGCATTGAGTCTTCTAAAAGACAGAGAGCAGAGATCTCTCCCATTCTTTTGATGCTCTGTCTTCACTGATCACCTAGAGGGTCCTTTGTCCCAAGGAGCAATTGTCAAAAAAACGTGATGTCACTTCTACCGATGTCTTGATTCAACCATATTCTGGAACTGATCTGTTTCTGAAAACAAAACACCCGCTAAGGTTTTGCATGAAGTAGTAGATAGAAATAGTCCACAAATCTGCCTTATAATGATTCGGGTGCATATTCAACTTTTAAACACTTCTGCTTTGACATGTCTCATAGAGAATAGGTCATAATGTAAATTTCCTCTCATCTTAAAAAATATTTAATTTTATTTTGAAAATATTACCCTGTATAACTGGTCTAAGCTGATAAAAAAAGGAAAAAAATTGCAAAGTAATTCTTCATAGTAGTCACAAGTGTATTTTAAGGTGCTGGTGGCTTACAACTATAATCCTAGCTACTCAGGAGGCTGAGATCTGAGGATCACAGTTCAAACTGGCCCAGGCAGGCACGTTTGCAAGAATCTTATCTCTAACCAGCAAAAAACCAGAAGTGGAGGTGTGGCTCAAGTAGTTGAGTGCTATCCTCAAATTAGCAAGCTGAGAGAGTACAAGGCCCTTGAGTTCAAGCCCCAGTGCTGGTGCATGCATGCATGCTCACACACACACACACACACACACACACACACACACACACACGTGCACACACCTGTGTCAGTTCTTTGTACCCAGAGCAGAACCACAGGAGAAGAGCTGCTATGTGGAAGTTGCACATGTTAGCACAAATTGTGAGTATACATTGCAATTTCTGGTGACTCGTTCTAGGGAGAGCAGCTGTGTTATGGCATCCTCTGTTCTTTACTGGTAAGGGAGGCTGTGTTACTCAGCCTCCTGTTGCTATGACAATATGCTTAGAGGAGCAGGGATTGATTGTGCCTGTAGGCCGCTGAGATTTATAGTGCATGGTCACTAGGCCCATGGGTTTGTGATGAGGCAGGATTCAGGGCAGACAAGTGTGATGAAAGCTTGCTCTTCTCCTCATGATCATCAAATGAAGAGCAAGGAACAAGCTTCTGGTTTGGAGAATTAGAGCAGAAAACACCAAGGACCTCATAGTGGCTCAGGTGTTAAAGACATGCTGGGAGGTGAATATGTCTCCCAAGACCTTTGTCTTGGAAGTTTGGCCCTCACTGGAGGAGCAAGGATAAGGAAGACCTTTGGGTGATGAGGCTGTCCCTAATGAACGGGTCGATCCATCCGTGCATGAATGGGTTGTCACAGGAGTGGCTTTGGTAGAACTTCACGCTCTCTCTGGCACACTGGCTGTTGTGCCATGTGATGCCCTTGTGCACGCCATGGTACAGAGCAGAGGCCTCCACCAGGTACTGTGCAGGTGACGGGACTAAGCCGTTGCGCTTCCCAGCCTCTACAGCAGTGAGCCAAAGAAACCTGAATTCTTCATCAATTACCCAGCCTCAGGTGTTTCCTTACAGAAAAGAAAAAAACATCATCTAAGACTAAAGGGTCTCCCTTGCCTGTGCTTTTATTTTTAAAACGCAGCCTGTATTTTCCTTAAATGGTTGTACAAAGGGGACTCAATTCAACTTGTCAATATGCAATGCATCTTGATCAGCACCCCTTCCATCCTTCCCCCCTACCCAACCTCCCCACTTAACCCATATCCTTCTGAGACAAGGAATGCTTCAGCTTCTGGTATTCATTTGATTAAACCATCAGTTAATTGTTCAAAGAGGTAATTCCCTGAAAACCTACCTCTGCATATACCACGTGTCAGTCAGTTTGATCGTACATGTATATGTATATGCATATATTTGTTTTCATATGTATTTATATTATAGATCTAATTTCCACAAAATCAAAGAAAATATGCACCTTTTATCTCTCTGAGGCTGACTTACTTCACTCAACGTATTTTTTTTTCAAGACCCATCCATTTCCTGGCAAGTGACAGAATGTTATTCTTCCTGATGGAAGAATGAAATTTGCATATACATCACAGTTTCTTGATTTGTATATTGATTATAGGGCATCTGAGCTCTGTCCCTAACTTGACTGTGGCAAAAAGTGTAGCACTGAAAATGAATGTGCAAGAGTCTTTATTGTATCCTGATTTGCAATCGTTTGGATAAATGCCAACGAATGGTATTGCTGGATCATAGGGTAGTTCTGTTTTTAGGTTCTTGTTATTGTTTTTGAGGAATCTCCACATTGCCTTACATTCCTGCCAACAATGTAAAAGATCTCCCCCAACATCCTTTGGCAGCATTTGTTGTTTTATATTCTTGATTAATCTTCATAATGAATGGATTGGGAGTTCAGATGTTTAATTTCTTTGTTATTTTTGCCCTGGGGATTGAAATCAGGAATTTGCACTAGCTAGGCAAGCACTCTGCCACTTGAGTCATGCCCCGAGACTCTGCTTTTTTGTTTTCTTTCTTTCTTTCTTTTTCTTCTTCTTCTTCTTCTTCTTCTTCTTCTTCTTCTTCTTCTTCTTCTTCTTCTTCTTCTTCTTCTTCTTCTTCTTCTTCTTCTTCTTCTTCTTCTTCTTCTTCTTCTTCTTCTTCTTCTTCTTCTTCTTCTTCTTCTTCTTCTTCCTCTTCTTCCTCTTCCTCTTCCTCTTCTTCTTCTTCCTCTTCTTCTTCTTCCTCTTCTTCTTCCTCTTCCTCTTCTTCTTCTTCCTCTTCCTCTTCTTCTTCTTCTTCTTCTTCTTCTTCTTCTTCTTCTTCTTCTTCTTCTTCTTCTTCTTCTTCTTCTTCTTCTTCTTCTTCTTCTTCTTCTTCTTCTTCTTCTTCTTCTTCTTTTAAAAATTGTTATTGTTAAGGTGATGTATGGAGGGGTTATAGTTACATAAGTCAGGTAATGAGGGTATTTTTATTTTTATGTTTTAGATAGGGCCTTGCTCTAACATTTGCCCTGGCTAGATTTGGACTATGATTCTCCCAAAGTAGCTGGGATTGTAGGCATGTATCATCGCATTCTGCTTGGATACTGGGTTTTGGTTCTCTTTCTCTTTCTCAATCTTTCTTAACTCAAGATAGAAAAGTAGCTTTGAATGTGTTAAGAGAACTAAATCACTTTACACATTCAACTGACAACATTCTAGAAAAAGATCCCAATTTGATTTCTTTTTCTAGAGATGGAACCTAGATTGGAACAAAATAAGCAATTGCTACATAGCAGGAACCTGTGGCTTTTCAAGAAATAGAAACGGCCCCATATTTGATTTTTGAATGCAGCTCAAATTAAAATCTGCAGAGAAGAGTATTTCCTGCTTGTAAATCAAACAAGGAATTGGTCACACCCATTTCCAGATTTGACCAGGAGGTGGAAGAATCTGAAAAAGTATCTGTGCATCTTAGCAGAAACAAGGGGCTTCTGTTTTCCACATTGAGGCTGAAGATCTCAGAAGCCAAAGTGGAAGAAGACCAAATATTGTCAAAGACCATCATTCACAGCCTGAACACTTTTGCAGTCCTTGGGGGGGAATGTCTTTGGGAGGATATTGGCAGAAAAAAACAACAAGCAAAAGAAATCTCATGTGTACATAGATTCTGGGAATTGTAGAGACAATTTCTCATGCTGTTTTAGAGAAAGGCACAAATCCCTCTTCCTGCCCCCGCCTCCATTCCCAAACCCTAAGCACTTTTATGCAGTTGTAAATAACAAGATGTTGTGGGGATTGGAAGAAGCACTTTTCATTCCCTTTCTAGAAATGACTTTATGACTTTAGTTCCCTGACCTTTCTTGCTACCCTAGAGGAATAGAAACTTCCTGACTTGGACAATTAAACCACTTGATAAATGTCTAAGTCTCATGGAATGCAAGAACTGGGCAGGAGTTTTGAGAACATTTTGTTCAATCTTTTACTGAACACAGAAGCTGACCTTATTTAGCATCTGTGTGTAAAATCTTACGATGGCAATTATAGAGTCATACTTTTTTGTGGGGGGAGGGCAACAGCCTAAGCCCCATAGGTTAGGGTTGTCATTTTAGCTGTGCCAAACGCTCCTCAGAACACTGAAGTGTCTTGTGCATCTACATTTATTCAGTGAATATTCATTAATTTGATTCATACCCTGCTTCTTCATGCACCAGGCACTGAGCAAAACAGATTACATGCTTTTACTGAATTCTACAACTGGCACTTGAGACAGCTGCTATTATTTTATCCTATGAGGTGAAGAGGTATTAGCACCTAGAAAGATGGAGTATTTGTTACACAGCTCATAAGGAGAGGTTGGGGGAAGGGGAGCTGTGGTAGCAGGACACTTGTGATTATTCTCTGTCTGATCCAAGTTCATGCCTTGAACTTCAGTATTGCTGTGTAGTGTGTGTGTGTGTGTGTGTGTGTGTGTGTGTGTGTGTGGCCCAGGAGCAACACAGTCTTCTCTGAGCCATTCTGAACATTTTCATACCAACTTTGGCTGATGCACCAGGATCTCTTTTAAAAAATGCAATTTTATTGTTATTATTAAGATGTTGTACAGAGAGGTTACTGTTTTCTAAGTCAGGTAATGAGTAAAATTCTTTTTTTTTTTTTTGTCAGTTGTGGGACTTGAACTCAGAGTCTGGGTGTTATCTCTGAACTCTTTTGCTCAATGCTAACACTACCATTTTGAGCCACAGTGCCCCTTGTGGTTTTCTGGTGGTTATTTGGAAATAAGAGTCACGGGTTTTCTTGCCTGGGCTAGTTTTGAGCCATGATCCTCAGATCTCAGCTTCCTGAGTGGCTAGGATTACAGGTGTGAGCCACCAGCACCTGGCTACCGGGATCGCCCTTGTATTCTTCTACTCTTCACTGCTCTTCCTCTCGTACTATATCCCTGGCTATATTCAAAGGCCATGATCATGTCCTGCTACTAGTTCTAATTCTTTTTTTTTTTTTGGTTTGTTTTTCTTTGAGCAGGCTACATGGATCCAGTTTTCTAACTGTCCCCCTAAAGACATAGCTTTCAATCAGCTATTATATGGCCTTATGACCCCATCGAAATCCCTCCACCCATTTGGGATTCTCTTTCTGTATTTGTACACCTCCCCATTTCTGCCATAGCTCTCTGCAGCTTATAATAACTCATAGGACATGGGCCTTCAGCATTGAGTCTGGAAGGGCCAGGGCGATGTGTTCATCATGGACTCTTAGGAGCCTAACCCAGGTCCTGACATAGAAGAGATGTTTAAATGCTAAGATAAGGAATCCATATTTAATGGGACTAGTTAAGATCTTTGTTTCTTCCCACACAGGTTATTATGAGAAACAGATATAGCCATGCATGAGAAAATATGCTATTTTGTAACAACACAATGCTATTATCAAGCTAGAAAAGTACCTATGCCTATTTTATTGTTATTATGTTTTGAGACAGATGCTTGCTATGCAACCAAATCTGGCTTTGAACTCATGATCCTCTTGTTTCAGCATCCTGAATGCTGAGATTATAGGTATGCACCACCACACCCTCCTGCCTTGCATGTTTGTTTTTTTAATCATTATTCTGCTTATTTGTATGGAACACAAGCAACTCCCAGCCACCTAGTGGTTCATCCATAAAATGTCTTTTAGTTTAAATGTCTGCAATGAACCCCACAAATTCTTTTCCTTTACTCCAATAGTGCTGTTTCCTTTGTCCCTAATTTTTGTCATGTTTTCTATTTTCTGCCTCCTCTGATCACTCCTGTGTGTGTTTAACATGATTTTATTGTTACTGCAGCATTCAATTAACCAGTTGGGCTTCTATTTACAATGGCGATACACATGATGTGTGTTTTTATTTCTTGCTTGCTTTGTAGGAAAATCAAATGGTAGATAAGCCATAGGGTTTATTTCAAATACAGGAAGGTGTCGTCTTGTTTTCTCTTCCTCTGCTAGTGGAAAAAGGAAGAGAAAGCAAGGCCTAATGTGGTTAACTGACACCACATTAAAGGTTAAATCAGTCCTGGCTGACAGAAATCAGCCCCAAGTTTGGACATTTTAGGATGAAAGGATCCTAAAAAGCAAAGACTGAAAGAGAATGGATACTGGCAAAAGTTTTCCCCGTGGAAAGTAGGTGAAATTCTCGTTTACTTAACAATTCCTTCACCCGTATTCATGGGACTTTATCCAGTCGTTCTCCATGCACAACTTGATCATTCTATGCTGATAATTAATGCGATTAAAAACATGCAGAAATATCACAAAGCTCCTCTGCGCCATTAATATATGATATAAAATGGAATTGTCTGTCATCATCATCTATGTATCTCTCTTGCTCATCTATCTATCTATCTTTTGTTTAACCCATTGTTTTTCAAATTACACTTGATCCTATATTCATGGGATGGCAGTTTATTTTGATAGGAGATATGGGTGCAGACTGGATTTAGACAGAGCCCGATAGAAGTTTAGGGGTTTTATATCAACCCTACTAAGTCGTCTCCATTTCTATGCGTTCTTCTTCCTTTTTGCTATTTACGAAAGTCTTCAGCACAATGAAAGAGGCTACACGTGTCTTCGCCCTTCTCGTAATTTGAGTTTGAGATGCAAACGTATCCTAGGGTTTGGAAATAATTTACAGCGATCGTTAATAAAACTTGATCCTGCTACGCTGCCCTGCTCTGCTCTGGGGCTTTTGGGGTCACCACACTTCAGGGATGTCTTTCCTGGCCCAGGGAAAAGAAGTTTCCTTTAAGCTTTGCCAAGGCAGCTGCCTGTTTGAGGGCAAGCCGGATGAGCTGTGGGAAGGGTCCTTCCCCCCTGGACACACAGCTCCAGTGCTATCCAAAGAGTGGGAGACAGGTGCTGTGGCTACTTAAGCCCCAAGCCCTAGGGATCTCCCTTCATCCAACACTCATGACTCAACGAATGCATCTGCCTCAGAGTCATGCCAAAGGAAAAGCAGTGTTCCCATTCCAGTCTTGAGATCTCCACTGTCCTGCATTGCTTTTCCCCTGAGGGTTCTTGGGACACGTAGGGTCTTGTCCTCTTTTACCTGTTGAAGCATCATGGCTTTGAAATCCAAGCCTATTCAAAGGAGTCTCTATTTCCCGGATTTTAATCCTTCCTGTTGTGTGGTAGTTCTAGGGCCATAGACTTCTTTTCTCTTCCACAACCTTAGCTATATTTCCTCCTATCAGCTGAAAGGAAAATAAAAACCACAAAACTTCCTTCATTTTGATAATCTACATGTGGCCCTGGAGCTATTAGCACCTCAACCACAGTCTGGGTTGCTCTGCTAGTACCCCAACTGGCTGGGTACGACCTCCTTTAAACAAGGAATTCAAGGGGTTTACCAGTGCTCTTTAATACTCCCTCCATAGTGAGCAGTGGTATCCAGGAGTCTATGATCCTCAGCAACAATAATGCTATGTGGGCTTCATCCTGGGACAAGGCTGGAGTTGAACCCTTGAAGTTGGTGTAGTGTTTTATGAGATGATAAAGCATGGAAATTTGGTGCATGGAAGTTTGGTAGATGGAGTGAGACCAAACTGAGTTTGGTTCCCTTCCTTCCCCTGATCTAAGTGTTTCCCTCCTAAGATAGCCTGCTTCTGTATCATGAATAAATACTGACAAATGTAAACAGTAGGATAATATGTAGAATAGGGTAATTCAATATAGATGCTGTCACTGAAGATGAGGTTTTGTGCTGATCAATCCATCACAAGTGTAAAATGCATCTGGTACCCATTTAAGACTGTTGCTAAAGATGGGCACTGGTGGCTCAAGCCTGTAATCCTAACTACGCAGGAGACTGAGACCTGCGCATCACAGTTTGAAATTGGCCAGGCAGAAATGTCCATGAGACACTTATCTCCAATTAACCAGGAAAAATCTGGAAGCAGAGCTGTGGCTCAAGTGGTAAGGTGCTGGCCAAGAGGAAACAAAAACATGAGTTCAAGGCCCAGAGTTCAAGCCCTGGAATGAGGAGAAAACAAAAAGATGGTAGATAAGCTCAGCCTTACCTAAGAAATGAACACAGAATGCTTACATAAGCCAACGATTTGAGCGGCAGTTTTGTAAAGTGCTGATTATCTCATGGACTTTCCTGAATACTCTCCTGAAAACGAAAAATAGCATAGTTGCTTTGAAACGTGTTTGCATCTCCTAGACCATTTAGGACAGCTGCCTGGAGTCTAGTTCCTGGTACAACGGCAGTTCTCAGTAAATAATCATACAAGACACAAGCCTGTGAGCAAGGGCGGCTGTCCTTGAGAGCCCCACCCTGCGTGGGTTTCTGGAGATGGGTTTTCATTGTGGAGAAGATCAAGTGCCATCATTCACTTCTGGCCAGCAGGTCCACAGTGGCACTGCTAGGGATATTTTGAGCTAGATAATTCTTTTCCAGAGAGCTTTCTCGTTCTGATGACTACCGGGCTCTAGATTCCAGATGCCAGAAGTGTTGTCCTCTATAATTCATCCATGACAATCAAAAAAATATTCCTAGGAGGGGCAAAATGCCTCCCGGTTGGAATCCACTTTATCAGACTCAAAATGAGCTGTGGAAACATTGGGTTGGAACATATTGTGGGCCCTCCATACTATGACCATTTGCTTTTAGATCAAATACTACATCTTTATTTTCTCTCGATTGTTATTTTTACCTTTGTCTGCCACTATACTGAAAAACATTCCATAACGTATCAACGTAAGGACCTCTATTGCTTCTAAAAAAAATAGGTCTGGGAAGGTGGCTCAGTGGTAGAGCGCTTGCCTTGCATGCATGAGGCCCTGGGTTCCATTCCTTAGCACCACATAAGCAGAAAAAGCCGGAAGTGACGCTGTGGCTCAAGGGCACTAGCCTTGAGCCGAAGAGCTGAGGGACAGCGCCTAGGCCCAGAGTTCAAGCCCCACAGCCGACAAAAAAACCCCAAAAAACAAAAAAAAACACCCTAAATATTTGTTTAGCAATGGTAAAAATCAATATTGAATGAAAATAGTGAAAACATTTGGTATTGTGAATTAGTGCTAGAATTTTGATGCCCACGCTCATTCATGCGGTATTATCTACTTTAAACATTTAAAAAATATTTGGTTGTTTACATTTAAATCTTTAATGTGATTTATTCTGGTATAGGTTTAAGAGGTAGATTTACTCTGGTATAGGTGTAAAGGGTAGATTTATTCTGGTATAGGTGTAAGGGGTAGATTTATTCTGGTATAGGTGTAAGGGGTAGATTTACTCTGGTATAGGTGTAAGGGGTAGATTTACTATGGTATAGGTGTAAGGGGTAGATTTACTCTGGTATAGGTGTAAGGGGTAGATTTACTCTGGTATAGGTATAAGGGGTAGATTTACTCTGGT
The DNA here is from genome assembly GCF_019054845.1 of Dipodomys spectabilis. Classification (NCBI taxonomy): domain Eukaryota; kingdom Metazoa; phylum Chordata; class Mammalia; order Rodentia; family Heteromyidae; genus Dipodomys; species Dipodomys spectabilis. Next base: position 796,181 of record NW_024871006.1, on the reverse strand, counting down.
ATAGGTGTAAGGGGTAGATTTACTCTGGTGTAGGTGTAAGGGGTAGATTTACTCTGGTGTAGGTGTAAGGGGTAGATTTACTCTGGTGTAGGTGTAAGGGGTAGATTTACTCTGGTGTAGGTGTAAGGGGTAGATTTACTCTGGTGTAGGTGTAAGGGGTAGATTTACTCTGGTGTAGGTGTAAGGGGTAGATTTACTCTGGTGTAGGTGTAAGGGGTAGATTTACTCTGGTGTAGGTGTAAGGGGTAGATTTACTCTGGTGTAGGTGTAAGGGGTAGATTTACTCTGGTATAGGTGTAAGGGGTAGATTGGACTCTTTTTTTTTTCCCCCTCTTCACTTCCCCCTCCCCTAGCACCATTGATTGGACACCTTGTGTTTTCTTTGATAATTTGAAATAAAGTTGTTTCCTATTAAAAACTCCTCCTGTTTCTTTGATTTGCTTCTGTCCTTTTTGGTCTATTCCACTGATGTCTTTTTATGGGCCCTTCTGATTGTGACTCCTGACTTGGAAGTTCATTGAGCATTAGCTATCATCATCATCATCATCATCATCATCATCATCATCATCATCATCATCATTCTATGTGGTTTTACCTTTACATTGGGTAACATATTTGTAAATTTAAAAAAGTCCGCCAATTTTAAAGTATACAGATTAGTTGGTTTGGAACTGTTGTACAACAGTTCTCATGATTGAATTCCTAGAAGTTTCCATCAGCTTGGATTGTCTGTAGTAACTCTTGAGCTCTCCTGGAGTCCCTAACAACCATCAGAGTACTTTCTGCTTCTGTAGATTTGACTACTTTGAATGTTTTATATGAATGTTTCCTATAACTCATGGGCTATGTGCTGGCTTCTTGCATTAGTATAATGTTTTCAGAATATCTAGTATATAGTATGTCCACTTACTTCATTCCTTTTTATGGTTGACTTATCCAGTAGTCTCATATGGATATACTATAATTTGTTTTTCATCCATTGAGTGGGTACTTGGGTTATTTGTGTTTTTAAGTATTGTACAAAGGAGCTGACATTCGACGAAGCAGTGTATGAATACAGTGGGTATTGATCAATGCCCTCTTTCCCAGCATTCTCACCGCCCCCCCCCCCCCCCCGGTCCCAACCCACCTTCTTTCCTCACTTTCCTTAATTTTTAGGTTATGTATTCAATTTTATTTTATTTATTTATTGCCATTTAACAAAACAGTTTATGAATACAATGCGTCTCAATCTGTGTCTTCCCTTCAACATTTTCATCCCCCTTTGACTCACCCCTTCTCTTATTTTCCTCAATTCTGGGGTATAGACAAATTCTCGACTGCGTTCTCCCTGCCTTTACCCCTTCATTCTTCTAGCCCTCTCTCTTGGGATGCACCCTTCACTCTTGCAAGCACCTATTTCCTGGTACATATTTGATTGGGCTTTTGACTTAGTCCTTCTAGAGAATTATACCATTTGAGCTCTCCAGGGAGTCTATTACATTTCAGTTCATTTGTAACCGCTTGCATACCACCCAGAAGGATGACTTGGAGATTTAACGGCACATTCTAGCTACCACAGATGAGGGAAAACATGCTATTTTTCTACAATGTTGGACTTTTTACCCTCTGAACTGGGAATGTATGAAGATGCCAACATATTCACATTGGTTTGTTTAGTTCTTTTTGTTGGTTACTGTTTCTTTCAGTGGTAGGCATCCTTGTAGATTTGAAGTAGTACCACAACTTGGTGTTGATTGCTACTTGCCTCAGGTCTAATGATGTCTAGCATCTTCTTGTGTGCTTATTGGGCAGTTGTATATCCTTTTCAGAGCAATCTTGATTCAAGTCTTCTATTCAGAAATTGGATTTTTTTTTTATTTTTAGGTCTTACTGGTGCCTGGTTGGTGTTTTATCTTTATGTGTTGAATTGCAAACTTCCTGAACATATTCCAGATACTAGACCCTTGGCCCGTATTTGGTTTGTAAATATTTTATTTCATTCCATGGCTTATGTTGTCTTTTTTTTTTTTTTTTTACTTTCTGAAGTATCAAAAGTTTTATCTTTGATGAAGTTTATCCTACCAAGTTCTCACTGTGTTTTTGGTTAATATGTAAGAAAGCATCATCGAACCCAGCACCTGTAGAATCTGCACCTAAGCTCCCTTTTAAGAATTTTATAGCTGTACCTGTTCATTTGGGGTTAAGTCTGAGTGGACGTGTGTGTGGGGTGTGAGGTAGGGGTTCAGTTGTCTTATGCTCATGCATTGGGAAAAGGCCTACAAAGTCTGACAGTTGTGCAGTTTCCACATCAAGAATTTGTCGCCTCACTCACGATATTAAGCCAGACTTGGACACCAGCTGCGATGGTACACGTTTGCATTCGAATAAACGCAAAGGTACTCGAAAAACGTCAAGACTTCAGATTCCGTGCCAGTGGCCAGGGCCACAAGCTGGGATCGTCACATCTTTGATGCAGATGGTTATTTTGGCCGTAACTGCAGTTGAGTAATAGAATTTGGTGCTCACAGGGAACACACAGACTGAAGTTGACTAATGATCATAGGGTCTTCAGTTTATAGCTTAATTCTGAGAGGATGGGGGATTTCCTCTGGGAAGTATCTCTTGTGGATACACGAAAAATAAAGAGATAAACCAGACACACAAAAATGCCAACAATTTCCCCCTCCCAACAAGGGGAGATGCAAGTGAATACCCTAAAGATATTTTCTTCTCATGAGCTGTAAGTAGGCTCCTTTTCATTTCCATTCTTAGTGCAAAGTTGGACCTCTTCTTTGCATGTGGCGGCAATTCTAGGGTTTGAACTCAGTGCTTTGCGGTTGTCAGGCAGGTGCTCTACCACTTGAGTTATGGCCCCAGCACTGAAAGGTCAGACTCCCAAGAGCTTTGGGGAGAATGTTTCATTTTTTTTTTTTAAACCATCTCTCGACCTTTAGATTTGCTTACTATCAAGCGCACAAGGATCAGTACTTACTGCAAGCTGCATTGCTCCCTGACCAATAAAAAAAGAGTAGTTAAAATATAGAGGCTGGGAAGGTGGCTCAGTGGTAGAGTGCTTGCCTTGCATGCCTGAGGCCTTGGGTTCGATTCCTCAGCACCACATAAGCAAAAAGAAAAAAGCCGGAAGTGGCACTGTGGCTCAAAGTGGTAGAGGGTTAGCCTTGAGCTGAAGAGCTGAGGGACAGCGCCCAGGCCCAGAGTTCAGGCCCCACGACTGCCCCCCCCCAAAAAAAATGTGAGATTCACTTATTTGATCCCTTGGGGTCCAGCCCAAAAGGCCATGATTGAGATAGTTAGGAGGTTATTTGTTGCTCTGAGTTTCTGGGCTTCACCTGAAACAAATATGAACTGTCTTGTGCAGGTCAATAATCAATCTGGTGTGGAATGTTGTCACCGCTGGTGGTTGGGTTTGCATGAAATGAAGCTGCCCTTTTGCTAGCATATGCTAGCAAGTAACCTTCTAGCAAGTTCTAGCAAGTAACCTTCCTAGAGAAGGGTCCATTTGTTACCTTGCCAAGAATATAGCCTGCTACTAGTTGTGTGTGTGTATGTGTGAGTGTGTATGTGTGTGTGTGTGTGAGTGTGTGTGTAGTACTGTCTGTGTTAGCTTCCAGAAGCATAGTGTGCAAGAGTATACACCATGGCAAGCCTCGTGTACGCACAGCATAGTACACATCACATAGTGTGCTTGAGTTCTGGACAATTCTGTGACTATTGTGGCTTTAAGTATGGGGTACGTAAGGCCACAACAGAACAAGAAAAAAGAGATTTTAAAAATTCCTCCTTCATATAAACCAAAGGAAGCCTCTGTTACTCTGAGAACTTGTTCCTTTGGCTTTAAGAGTTGTTTTTGCCTTATTTAACCATGGCTGCTTATGTGTTCATTGCAAGTGGTTGAAGGGTAGAGAATAAAACTCCAAGAGGACTTCATTTTCAGTAGAGAACATAGAATTATTGCTTCAATTAACTTGTGCGGTGGAGAGAATAGTCATGATCTTTACTCAAGGTTGCACGAGGCCCGTGTCCTGTTGTGCAGACATGACTATGGGAGGTGAGGCTGCCAAAGGATGCTTACCGGAGTTAAGACAAGAGTTCTGCTCTTCTCCAATTCAGTGATTTGGTTTCAGATGTACATTTTTACCCACTCTTGCCCAAGTGACTCTAACAAAGGAGATAAACATTCCCAGAACAAATAACAAATTATTTTGAAAATGAGCCTCTTATTTTATCTGAAGTGTACACAGGCTGGTGTTGTAGCTGAAGTGCAGGAAATCTTCGGGACACCCATTAGCATTTTGAGGTATTCATAGAACATCTTCTTCAAGCCTGTTTCAAAAAAACAGTTTCCAAGATCTAGTCTTTGTGGATCATATGAGATCTTTAATCCTGACTAGCATTGATTTTTTTTTTTTGCCACACAAAATGGTGGCAACTCTCTATGTCATTTTTCTATGCTTTAGAGTTTTATATTCCTTTGCCAGAATTTATTGCTGTAGAGTCTACTGGGGTTAGGTGTAAGCCATATAATTTTTATAATTTGTTACTTTATAATGTACAGGTTGAAATCCTACCCTTCATCTTTTGTTCTATTTTATTCCATTTAAATGGGCCTACTAAAGCAAGCTAATTTAATATGGCCTGAAAATGGAAAAAAATCCCATATATTCAGCACAATTGGCAGGCAATGATGTCTAGTAATGACACTGGTTGTCAGTCATAATGGTTTTGTTTTGCAGCAATGACTAAATACCCACTAATTGATTTTCACACTTGAGAGGGGGTGATGATGGTGGTGATGATGAAGACCATGGAGGGAGTGGCCATCTTTGCCTGGCTGCTGATTTTAGGGGAAATGGTTTTAGTTTTTCGCTGTTCAGTGTAATGTTGGGTATTGTATTCAAAGTTAAATGTCCTATGCTAGGGAGCTGATCCATGAGCTGATCCACATAAAACTCACAAAGGTTTGGTGATGATAATGATCATAAATGAGGGCTGGGCAGTGCTGGTAAAAGATGCATCCAGGAAACGAGGTCGGGGCAGTGGACACACTCCCATTCATTGTAGTCTTGCCTTTTCCAAAGAAATAATCTTGGGAGAGTAGGTAGAGGGGAGTGTTTTACAGTTCACTCCTGCTCTGAACAGCTAGAACCCTAATTCAGTCATGTTTTGGGGGGAGGAGGTTTAAAGATTCAAAAGTTTGTGAAAGGAAAAGAGGAATGGACATGGTAGCATATGTTTGTAAGCCTGTTTGAGAGGCAGAAATCAGGAGGATTTTAGTTCAAGGCCTGCTTAGGCAAAAAGTTAGTGAGACCCGTCTAAATAAACAAAGGTATGGTGGTACATGTCTGGAATTCCAGCGTGAAGGCATAGGTAAGATAATCATGGTCCGAGGCCAATTTGGGCAAAATACCAGGCCTTGTCTGAACATTGATGAGGGCCTAAAGGACTGGAGGCATGTTTCAAGTAAGCTTTGTGTTTAATCCCCAGTCCCTAAGAGAATGTATAAATGAGCAGAGGAATGTGTATTCAAATGTGAGGATGTTTGACAAAGGCTGAGAGGTAGACACAGGCCTGTTTTGTCAGAGGGTGCATACAAGGTACAAATGGAGACACTGTCGTTTCTGGCCAGGCAGACCTGTGAGGGTTTGCTTGAGACTTTTTTAGTTTTAAGCAAATCCCTTGTTCTGGGAACCTCATTATTCTTGGGCAACTGTGGAGAGTTGATCACCCCAGTCCGCTAGGAGCATAGAATGACCCATCATCAGAGATGGCCTTGTGTCTACCTACGCTAACAGGCAGATGTGCAGTCCAGCGTGGGTCAGAGTCACTCACCTCTGTAACACAGACCCACAGGCCACTGCATGCCACCCCCAGAATAGATAATGAAAAGCAGGGAGGAATAAATGTTGGCTATTTCACTCTGAAGTCTAAAGGTGTATGAGTGGCTGCAGAAAATCAGCAATGAATCATCAACTGTCGTATACACGTGAAATGTCAAGGGTAGAAGCATCCAAAAAAATACTAAAACCCAACTTCAGCCAGGAAGGTCTAGGTGGCCAGATAAAAAGAGAATGTGCTCATTTGCAGTTGCCAGGCCATTTCTTGAGCTAGTGTTTGTATCATAAGTCAGGAATTCCTCTTTGTCATTTTTGATGAATATTTCCAAGAATCAAATGAAACACTGAAGAATACTAAATATGCTACAGTTCAGTAAGAAAGCCAAGGGCCTCTGATGATCTTTAAAATTTTTTTTTCTGTTTCATTTCATAATAAATATGGTAATGTGTGTGGGAAGGTGAGCAAGAGAAGGCTCAGGAAGAAGGTTTCAGCAATTTCCTGAAACAGGAAATTCGAGAGCTGATGGGGAGGGCTACCCGAAGGAGAAGGCATTTTATAATCTAAAGGCATTATTTATATTTCTGTCATACAGAGATAAAAGGTGAAACGTGGAAAACTGGGTCAGGGGAAGATCAATGAGAGAAACTCAAGAAAACTATCCCGTGGCTATTGAGAATCAACAGCTGGAGCAATTAGAATGTACAAACAGGAATAAGGATCGAGCAACAAGTGTGTTTCTCAGTTCCATGTTGTTGTTTGAGAAAATAATAGCGAGTGGCTAATTTTGTATTGTTATTTTCATAAACACTGCAAATAGAAAGCTTTTGGCCCGTGAAGAGAAGGTTTTCAAGATTTGGGATTGACCTGTGTTGTGGTTCACTGACCATGGGACAAATGGATCTACATGACAGGAACTGAAGGAAGAACCAATGTATTTTAATTTTCAACTGGGATTGAGGGATGGCCGGGGGCTTAGACCCCCCCCACCTGACAAATTATCCAACGAAGCCCTAATGATGAGAGTATGTGGTATCTTACTAAAAGATTAGACTCCAACAATGTGCTTGGAAAAGGCTCGATGCTTTATAACTTTTTTTAAAACAAAGATTCAAATAAAGAGTGGAGCAAAAAGAAAAAAAAGTATATAATCTCATGTGTATATAAAGCCATGTGTTTTTGGATGGAACTCAGCCGGGGTCAAGTAGCTGATGGAAAGAGACTAGTTTAAATGAGAAGCAGTCGAATATTGCAAAGAAGTTCATCATCAAGCTGTAATGGATACCTAATGGATTAAGTCTTTAGAACTTGAAACGAATCTAGGAAATGAATGTATAGGGTGATAGCGTGGCTGACCAGCCAAGCATTCACAGATTACAGCCTCTCCCACCACCGTGAGACTTTGAGTTTAACACCAGGTCACGGTCTAGGCAATGTACATGTATTCTTACCCAGGGCTTCCATACCTGAAAGCAGGCGAAGACTCTTATTCTGTGTTATTATTTTAGTTATTCATCCACTTTGTTTCTTAGACATGACAATCATCAAAGAACGCAAGTCCTGACGGAAGGGGGAGCAGTTTTAACATTGAAATCACAGAAATCATGATTCCCACCCCCTCCCCCCTTTTATATAACGGGGCTTTGTCTGTTGTATTTTTCCTTCCAGATCTGCTCTTTTTGCAGCTGCGTGGAGTACCAGATGTTCTCCTTGTGAGGTTTGGGCACAGAAAGTCCCTGGACTCTCCAAGTTCAAGTTTCCAAAATGCCCTGCCCCCTACTCATTCCCTTTTTTTGTATTGTTTACACAGAACAATCTACTATTCTTACCACCAGGCAACTTGGAAGTCTGTATAATCCTTTAAGTGTAGGAAAAGCAAAACAAAACAAAACAAGAGAAAGCACAAGCAAACCACACAGAAGATGATGGCCAATCTCACTGTGGGGAACATGCTAGGAAATGAAGCAGAGGAAATGTTTGTACTTTGGGAAGATCATTGGCTGAAAGCAGCAACGCAACACAACACACCAAAAGAGAAAATCACACAACACAGTCATTCCTCCGGTCCCCAGCTCTTTGTGTCTGTCTTGTTTTACGTTGTGTAAAACGTGGGGTTTTATTGGTTCCATTTCCCCATTGAAACAACATATTTTCTTCTCATAGACGGCAAGTGATGGGGGAGATAAGACATGAGGAGTGAAAGTCGTGGCAAATGTGATTTTACTATTAGGCTGATTTTACTCTTATGCATGGTTTCTAATGTTGTAGTGTTTTTAAGTTATATGCTGTTGCATATAACTTAATGACCAATGGGACATAAAGCTGAGTATGAAGTATGCAGAATGATCATACATGTCACAAACCAGTTATTTTATTATTATTATTTTATTTTTATGGAAACTTTGATCCTGGATGATCTTCCCAAGTTCAGTCCATTCCTAGGGATAATCATACACTAGCCTGCCATCATGCTTTTCAAATGGAAACCAACCAACTCAGATACCAGAAGCTTAATCTGCTCTGTCAGTGGAGTCTCATACTGTATGCTACTAACAGCCTATCCCATACACCACAGGACCACGTACCAGACAATAGGAGACAACCACTGTATCCTGGAACCTGCCCGAATTACCCAAACCAGCCAATCACAACTTCTGCTTACCATGTTTTGACCATCTTTTCTCATGGAAACCACAATAAAAGCTCTTCCCCACAATGTCCTTTCTGTTTTTCCCAGTGTCTGGATCTAGTTACCCTAAGGACTCTCCCTCTACCCTCATGATGTGGTGTGCTCAACCTTTTCTTAGGATGTGTGAGTTTAATAATTATATTTTCAAGTCATAACTGTTTCTTGATCTGTAGGCTTAACCATCCAATTAAATAATAATACCTAAAAAAGTCTTACCTTCTACACTTGCAATTAAAAACCTATTTGAAAATGGAATCTTTGAAGATGTGATTGAATCAAGATATGGACCCTATATCCAATGACTGGTGTTCTTACAAGAAAAGGAAAAGAAACAGAAACATGGAGAGAAGGCTGAGGCAGAGATGGGAATTTGGAGCTGTAAGCCAAGAAGTCAACACAGGCTAAGAAGAAACAAGGGGTACTCATTCTTAGAGCTGTCGAGGGAGCAGCCATGCTCATGTTTGGGTTTTAGATAGCTAGCTTCCAGGAATGTCAGAGAATAAATTTATATTTGGAGCTCTGAGTTTGAAGAAATTTGTTATGGCAGTACTGAGAATCTAATATGGTGAGTAACTTATCTAAGCCCCTTGTAAATGCACCACTGTGAAATGCTCCTGTTGAAACTATTGTAGTGACAGTCATGTGAACGTGAAAAGACATGCAACCCTTTAAACACTAAATAATTGTCCTTTTCTTCTTGAATCCATGTGTTGCTTTACTTATTTTCTAGGTTGAAGGGCAAAGAACAAACAGATTTTGGTAAAGGATTTGAGAAAAGGGCACACATACATATTCACATACTAGTTGTCATAGCTAGTAGTTGTTGGGGTTTTGATGTATCATTATGAAACAATTGGTACTTGCTAACTTATTTGATCTTTGTTACCAACCTTATGAGGATATGACCTCTATTGAGCAGAACTTGCGTTTTCTTCTTGCAGAGTCTCAGTAACGAGGCATTATGCTGTAAGAACAGGGCTCAGTGTTGTCATGAGCTAGCTCCACACAACCGAGAAGTAGCCTGAGAACATTGAACATGTGGCGTGGTACTAGAAAATGTCAATATCTGACAGACAACCGTGAAGAGGAAATGAAGTAAGGAAGGGGCACAAGGCAGAATGGAGGACTAGAAGCAACTGCCACTTTGACTGTGAATGAGAGAAGTCAGAAGATTCTAAAGAGAGAAAAGGAAGAAGAGCTTTGGGAACCATGAGGGAGTGACAGGCCATGAAAGGTCAAAAAGAAGCAAAGGCACCAGAGACAAGCAACAGAAGGTTCCCACCTGCCGGATGCTGGTGGCTTGTGCTGGTAATCCTAGCTGTGCAGGACACTGAGATCTGAGTGTCACAGTTCAAAATCAGTGCAGGAAAGAAAGTCTGTGAGGCTTTTTATCCCCAGTTAACTTGAAAAATTCCAAAAGTGGAGCTGTGGTTCAAGTGGCAGAGTGCTAGCTTTGAGCAAAATAGGGGACAGTGTCCAAGCCCTGAGTTCAAGCCCCAGTACTGGTGCGCGTGCGCGCACACACACACACACACACACACACACACACACACACACACACACACACTGAAGTTCCAAAGTCAACCTCTAACTCATCTCAGCAGTGGAAGGGAAGGAAAGATGCAATCACACGGTGAGGCAAACCTGTATTTCTAGCTGTAAAATAAGTCCAAACCTCCCCCAGGTCCTCCAGTCCTTCAATCCAGCATGAGCACTTGGGAAGACAGAGATGATGCTACTCTACAGTGCTCTGCATAATTAAAAATATAAGATGGCAGAGCAGCCCAGCAGTCACAAGGCAGTGTAGGAGCTCCAACGCAGGCTCGCGCGCACTCATTCCCTGTGTAATGTGAAATCTTATAGACAAGTGTTCAGCTGGGAGGTGCAGACTTCTCATTCGCTTTGTTTGTTCTTTGTGTTGCTTTTCCCCTTTACTTCCAACTCTCAAAGCTTTCCTGAACTCTACTAACAAAGCAAAAGTAGAATCAAGACACCTTGGTGTGGACCGAGCAAGATCAGTGGGGATTTTAACTGCTTCAGACACACAGACACTGGACTACTTGAGAGGAAGGGCAGAAATGTGCACTACCTGTGACAAATCTCAGCTGGAATGAATTACCTATGAATTCCCAACTACCATTCAATGGGAACAGACACTGTCCCCTGCTACCATTGGTCTTTGCCATTACAGGTACCAACTATTACAGGGACCAAATAGAAAGAGCACCCAGGATCAAGACAGGAAACTTCTCCGGCCCCACCTTCTAAGTCTCTGCCAACCCTTCCCCAAATAACTCTGCCCATAGAAATAGGAGTCTTCAACCAATGGAAAAGCCACCAGGTGAAGAAACCTGCCAGGCTGGGCTGTGCTGGAATGCACAATCCATTAGTGACCTCTTTGGTAGACCAGGAATCCCCAAAGCTGCCAGAAGAATTGCTCCTGCTCATGAATGAGCTTCAATTATGTCGGGTCGTGCCCACCGAATAGCTCTATCCTCCTGAAATTGCTACTCGCATACCCACAGGTGACCCAAATACCCAAGACCTGCCTAGAGAGGATTTGCTACACGTGGCTGCTCAGAGGAACTTCGTACTAAACACATTAGAAAGATACAGATGGATTTCTGGGGACCAGAGATGGATAGAAAACATTTGGATAGGATCCAGTCTGAATCCACACTTCTCCGTTAGAAATACAGACTCAACTACTTTGTTTAGCTCTGTTTTCCCCTCTATTTGTGGTAAATTCCTTTCAATTTTCTAAAACATTATTTCTCTGCAATAATCATATAAACTTTCTCATACTGTTATTTCCTATACCTTCTTTTCCCCTCTCCATATCTTCCTGCTTCCTTTCTTTCTCTACCCTATCCCATATACTTCTTAATGTGTGGTTACTATATTTGTAACCATTGTTAAACTCCAGTTTGTCCTTGACGACCCCCGGTTCCTTCCCTATTAAAAAAAATCTTATTATGGAGGCAGTTTAGGCTTCAGTGGGCTCTTGCAACTTGGTTTACTGTTCAGTTGTTAACCTTGTAATTGCAGACAACTCTCTCTCATCTGAGAGGAAGTAAGAGAGAAACTCACCCCAACAGACACACAAATCACAAAACAGAAACCCAAGCAATACTGTCCTCTTCATCTTCTCACCAACTCAGCAATAAATCTATTAATATGAGTTGGCTGAAATGGCAGATTAAGAAATTCAGAAGTCTGCTTAAAAATTATCCGTGACCTTAAAGAGGATTAGAACAAACAGGTAAATGAAGTTAAAAAAATTCACAATGGTCCTTACTTGTCACCGTGGTGAAAATGAACCTTGCAATTTGTGAGTGGATAGGAAATAAAAACTGGGAGACAGAGAGGGAAGGGGTGACACTGTCTAAAAAAGAAATGCACTCATTACCTGACTTATGTAACTGTAACCCCTCTGTACATCACCTTTATAATAACAAAATAATTTAAAAAATAAAGTTGTGACCTAGAGAAGGAAGTCCATAGCAATAAGGATGAGTGAATCAGTAAGGAAATGAAAATTGTGAAAAAAAGTCAAACAGAAATGTTAGAAATAAAAAGTTTAATGAATCAAATAACACCATAGAGAGTATTATCGACAGACAAGATCAAACAGAAGGGAAAATGTCATAAATGAAAGATTAGATTGAGGAAATATCACACCTAGACAATAGCAAAGTAAAAAAATGAGGCACACACACAAAAAAGTGAGGCACCAACTGCAAGAACTCCGAGACATGAGGGGTAGGGAGGAAATAGACCAAACCTAAGAATTCATGGAGCAGTAGAAGGGGCTGAACTACAAACGGAAGCAGAGGAAACCTGTTTAATGAAATTGTTGCAGAATAGTTCTAAAAATTTGGGAAAGATACAGATACCTATGTACAGGATGCATTTCAGAACCCAGATAGACAAAACCAGAAAAAAACCTCATTACTCCATATCATAATCAAAATGTCAAGAATAGAGAACAAAGAAAGGCTACTTACTGAAGGCTACAGGAGGAAACATACAAATCACCTCTGGCTCACACCTGTAATCCTAGCCACTGAGGAGGCTGAGGTCTGAGGATTGTAGGATTTGAAGCTAGCCCAGGCAGGAAAATCTGAGAGACTATTAACTCCAATTAAGCAGCAAAAAGCCAGAAGTACAGTTGTGGCTCAAGTGATAGAGTGCTAGCATTATGCACAAAAGCTCAGGGACTGTGCCCAGTCCCCAATTTCAAGCCCAAGGATTAGAACAAAAACAAAAAAACCCACCTCAGATCCCTCAGCTTCAGGAAAAAAAGCATGGGACAATATATTTCAAATCCAGAGTGAAAGTAACTGTCTGCCAAGAATACTATATCTAGCAAATTTATTCAATTTCAATGGAGAAATTCAAAGCTACCAGGATAAAAACAAGCTAAAGCAGTTCACATTAATCAAGTATGCAGTTCTTTCTTAATATTCAGCCAAAGAAAGCCAACCAGCAGACCTCCAGGGTAAGGAAAATGATCTAGCTGACCTTTTTCAAAAATGTTTGAAGATAAGAAAAGGGAGACAAAGCAGTACAATTTGTCCAAATCTAAGAGAAAATTTGCACAAGTCAGATGAAATCACTTGCCCAAGAGATTACAATTACAACTTAATATGGGAGAAAACTGGCTAAAATGGTTGGATGATAAAATAACTAAAAACCACTCCCTCTTGCTTTTTTTTGTTTTTGTTTTGGTCCTGGCCTTGAACTCAGGTCCTGAGTATTCTTCCTGAGCTGCTCAAGGCTATCTCTCTACCATAGCTCTACTTCTGGCTTCTTTAGTGATTAATTGGACCTAACAGTCTTACAGACTTTCCTGCCTGGCTGGCTTTGAACAGTGACCCTCAGATCTCAGCCTCTTGAGTAGCTAGAATTACAGGCATGAGCCACTGTTGCACAACTAAGTTGAAGTGTAAAATCACTTGAGGTGGAAAATATTGCAGCTCCTTTATCTCTAGGATTAATTTCTATCCACCATTATGGCTTAAACTTTGGCTTTTGGTCTCCTAAATTCAGAGAGTCCTACTTTCTGCTTAGGCCTGTTCTCAGCATTGAGAACTATCAGGCATTTTCCTGTAGGAGAACTGGAAAAATATGATCTTGCTTGGTGTATGGCTCTCTGTCGAGGATTCTATCCCATCCAGTTTTGGTCAGCTTTGGCCTTTCTCCTCAGCCTTTGGACACAACCCCACGCAACTCAAGTTGGAAAATCAGGAGTGTTGATCTGGCATAAAAATATTTTATCAGGTTCAGAACTGATACTCAGGGATAGCAATTAAAATTTACCTTGCCCTTAGAGGAATAAGAGAGGGACTTAAAATGTAGTGTGATAAATTATTTAGTGACCCATATCAATAAAGGACACTGTGGCACTTTAAAGTTTGAATTAGCTTCAGATTTCAGGGTTTCTGTAGCTTTGAATATGTATGGAAAGTTGGAAAGCACACAACTTGTGGGCTCGTGTCACTTTTGGCGGGAAAGAACACTGTGAAGCAGAACCTATCCCCAGGGTAGAGACTAGATGGGTTTGTACAGTGTTGACACTTGAAAGCCGCCTTCCAATTTATAGGCTTGATTGCACTTTTGCAGTACTCACTCTGTTGGAATGCATTTCCAGCTACAGCCTGCCTGCCAAAGAAGAATGCGGCATGTTCTGGGAAGATAGATATTTAAGAGCACACAGGTGGCCCAAAGTGGAAAGCAGATAGCTTACTATTAGTGTAGGACCAATGAATATAAAACTCTTAGGACTATGCTAGAATTAGAGGGCCATGGGTATTTTTAAACCTGGCATAAATAAATAAATGAAAGGTACTATTTGGAAATTTCATCTTAAAAGAAAAAGACAAAAAGAGAAATGTGTTTTTCACGTTGGTTCCATGCTTGTAATGCAGAGCTAGGGAAAGCAACAGCAATGACAATAACCACATTTTTTGTCAATGACTTTAGATGACATCATAATGATGGGTTCAAGCTTCAAGGGATTTTTTTTGGGGGGTTGTTGTTAAATTGTTTTCAGTTTTCAGAAGTTGGTGTAAGAATCTTTCTGGGAAACTTGGAGACATTACAGTGTTCTAAAGAGCATCACAAACAAAGCCTTTTTTGTTGATAGAAATTCTTTGTTCTTTAGCTAAGCATAGCTGCTAGTTAATGAGGCTGGTCGAATCACATGGCTGTAAGCCAAGATCTCTTGAACCCTTGTTATGTGTAGGTGGTTAATTTTTCTAATGTTTAGTGTTAAAAATAATGAGTTCTTTCCATTTGAATCAATTTAATTTCATTTGGAAGTGATAACTTAGGGAGATATCTTTTTTTTTTTTTTTTTGGTCGTGGGGCTTGAACTCTGGGTCTGGGCCCTGTCCCTGCGCTCTTCAGCTCAAGGTGAGTGCTCTACCACTTGAGCCACAGTACCACTTCCGGTTTTCTAGTGGTTTATTGGAGATAAGAGTCTCAGGGACTTTCCTGCCTGGACTGGCTTTGAACTGAGATCCTCAGATCTCAGCCTCCTGAGTAGCTAGGATTATAGGCATGAGCCACCAGGGCCCGGCTTCTACTCTTTTTTATGACACATTCTTAACATGTATCTAGAACCCACTAAGAAATGGGTTCAGTGGCTGGGTGTGGGTGGGAGATGGCACAGATAGGCCATTTTAAGGGAAATGGTGACCTTGGGTAGCAATAATGTAGCCTACGGAGCCTTTACACTGTCTCAAAGGAAATGCCACTCACCAAGGCTGTTGCCATTCAATTATTCCATGCTTCCCTCTTCTTAAGAATGCCCTTGAACGACCTTGTGTGGCTACCATCAGTCATAGAAGATGTGGCACTGGTCTATCTTTTCCTTCACTTCCACCCTGATATTCTCCTGGGTACTCTGAACCTTCAATACCCAGTGGATCTCATGGCTTCCTAGGTTCCAGAGCCTCACTCTTACAAGTTCTTTTCTTTCTTGTCTCTTCAAACACATCACATGCCTTTTGAAAATGTATCACTCATTCTCAGAGTTAATTACTTAGGCTTCTTTCTGATCATACTCCCCTCTCAGAGATCAATCACCTCCAAACACCATACTTGATCATTTTCACATTGTCTGGGGTTCTAATCCTCAACTTGCTTCCAATTGTTATTTCCTCCACTTCCTTTAACTTCCACGGTTAAATGCCTTGTAGTACATGATTGGTTATTTCAATGACACAATGAGATGCAAAACTTGTTTACCTCTCTGTTTTTGTTTTATTCCTCTCATCTGAAAGACCAAAAATGGAGGCCAACAAAACCAACCCAAATTCCATATCTGCCTCATAAGAGACAGCCACCACCTCAGACTCCTTCCTGAAAGACTGGAATGTTCCATCCTCTTAGACCTAAGTCCATCTAAGATGTAGTCCGTCTTTGTTGACATTTCCCACAGATGATTTCTTTCTTTCCAAACAGGAGGCATGGCCGGAGTCATCTATGTAAATTAGGGAATGAGCTATGGCCAGTAAGAAAATCGATGAAGTGACTTTTCAAATATGTTCTCCACCCTCTTCCCACTTCGGACCTCCTCACAGTTGTTAGGACCAGAAGAAAGCTCACAGCTTCCAAATTCCAAACATACAGATCTTGCTCCCTAGCCACTCACCTTCTTGCCTTCCTCCAGCTTCAATCAGCACGGCCACTTTGTTTAGGACATTTTACAAGTTTTCTTCTCACTTAGATTTTGTATATACTTGCTTTACTTTTCATTTTTTAGAATGCCTTTCATTGACTCAACGTCTTCTAACTAGCATTCCATTTCTTTCTTCCTTTCTCTTCCTTCCTTCCTTCCTTCCTTCCTTCCTTCCTTCCTTCCTTCCTTCCCTTCCTTCTTTCCTTCCTTCCCTTCCTTTTTTCCTTCTTTCTTTTTCCTTCTTTCTCCTTCCTTCCTTCCTTCCTTCCTTCCCTTCCTTCTTCCCTTCCTTCCCTTCCTTCTTTCCTTCTTTCTTTTTCCTTCTTTCTCCTTCCTTCCTTCCTTCCTTCCTTCCTTCCTTCCTTCCTTCCTTCCTTCCTTCCTTCCTTCCTTCCTTCCTTTCTTTCTTTCTTTCTTTCTTTCTTTCTTTCTTTCTTTCTTTCTTTCTCTCATTCTGTCTTTCATCAGTTCCTCAGGAGCAGTCAGAACTTGCAGTTTTGATTTTCTCATTCATCCCTCCTTCCTTAACACAGCTGGTTGCATTGCTCTCCACAAGTTGTGCTTAATTTGGTTTGGCTTTCTTTGTCTTCTTTTCCAACAGTGCTCCAGAGATTTTCCTTATTTTTATGGTCTCATGCTTCTGTATTGTAGAGAAAGAATGGACGTCTGCTACACATTTTTCTCAGTTTGTCATCATACCACAGAAAAATCTTCTCAGATGGTTTCTGTGTGGTCTTGGAAATGTGGCACTGGGTTCTTGTGGTCAGAAGATTGTGAACTGTGTCACACAGTCCAACCTTAGAGCCTGGCTCCATTCCTGTCCACATAGCTTTGTGTACCTCACAGACCCTAACAGTCTCACATGTAAAATGGGATACTGAGGATAACTTCTGTGTAGCTTGTTGTACAGAATAAACAAATGCATGTTTCCAAAGGGTGTCAGCACAGTTCCTGAGAGGTCCTGAGTATAGTCGAATGGAGCCTGCAGTGCGCAATCTGAATACCGGTCGGCGGTGAGGAAGTCGACTAAAACCATCTTTGCCCTGCAGGCAGAATGAAAGTGATGGTGTCCGCATTTCCTGGAGAGATTCGTAGATCAGCGTTTGTTCCAGGGCTTCCAGGAGAGCTATTCCACTCATTGTTATATCTGAAGGATATGTTGCAAGTCAGAACAGACATTTTATTTGCTTTTTTATTTCCTTTTAAAAAAAGATTCCACTTTCCTCCTTTCTTTTCCCTTTCCATCTTCTCCCTCCCTCCCCTTCCTCTTCCTCCTCCTCTCCTCTCCCTTCCTCTCCCCTCCGCTCCCCTTTCATCTTTTCTGTCCTTTGGTACCAGGCGACTGCAGGCATCTCAGGTTTACATGCTCTTCACACAGAGTAGTTGCAATAGACATAGGCTTGCTTATCTCCCAGTATTTCCCATGCCAAGATTTAGAATTGAGCAGCATCCTTGGAAAGGATTGATATGTCTAGGATGAGTGTACTGAACCGAAAGGCCAGATTGATTCAGGAGATTTTTCAAAAACAAATAAAAAAGTTGGGCAGGAAGAAACAACAGGTGCTGATCCCATAGACATCATGTTTCCTGTTAGAGGCGCCCAGTGGACACCAGCTGGGACTTTGCGCTCCTTCTGCAGCAGCCTCATTGCAAGAACACTGTTAACCCATCCATGTGACAGCTGAAGCCAATTGCGGTGGACAGAGCTCTTGTGCTGCTTCAAAAATACTTTGGTGTATCCGATTGCAAGAAACTTCATTTACTCTCTTTTATAATAGCTGCAATTGGGGATAAGATAAGTAGTACATCTTCAAAAGATCACAGTGTATAAACTGACAGATGTGTGAGGTAATACACATGTTAATTAGTTCTATGCAGCTATTCCAAGGGGTATGCTCATCTCAAAATAGATGTCATCTATAGGATAATGATACATGATACTTTTTCTATTTAAATAAATTCATATACTAGGAAGAAAAACATCACACTGCATTAATTTTGTTAATGGATCCTTAAACAATGGTATAGGCTTGCTAAATGTCCTTATTTTGACATATGGTATATTTTTTCTTTTTTTTATTGTGAAAATACTGTACAGAGGGGTTACAATTACATGGGCAAGATATTGAGTACATTTCTTATCAAGCATTGTAGCCTCTTGCTTTGTTTACCCTTCCCATCCCTTCCCATCCTCCCTTCCCCCCCCCCCCACCCAATCCTCCCCCCCCCCCCCCCCCCGCAAGTTTAAAGTTGTTTTTGACATGACAACTTGTACTTCTCATTGTTGCAACAGGTCCACCTGTATCCTTATTTAAACGACTTGTTTTTCCCCTTTCCTTCCACAAATTATACCAACATCAAATACAGTGAAAGCAAGGGTCATACTGTGGGGGAGGGATGGTATATTTTTTAATAATAATTTTTTTGAAAACCAGAACACGACTTTAGCTGTAACTGAGGATTTATAACAGCAAAACTATGTCACTGGTCCAGAGAATAAATGCTTATCCTTGTACTGGCTAGGGCAGAGTTCATGCTTTACAAATGACAACATCCAAGCAACTTCTGTGAATCACAGATTATTTATCTGTAAGGGATAAATAACAACTCTTGTTTATTAGCTGATGTTCATAGTCAAAAAATATGAGGGGACTCCAAATAAAATATGAAATCCTTCACATATGAATTGATAGATGTAGGAATAATATTCCTTACATGTTGTGTGTGTGTGAAGACTAAAAACATATTTATTTGTATTTAATTCCTCCAACCGCACAGGATGTTTGTTATTCTCCTCTTTCCAAACCAGAGGCCACACAGCCTCTTGGTTACATATTTGCTCTTAGAAGATTTAATGAGTAAGAGTCTGGGAATTGGGCCAATAGCCTATTTCATCATTGAAGCTTTCCCAATATTCCACTGAAATTTTTTTTTGGTTGGCCTGGGCACTGTTTCTGAGTTTTTCAGCTCAATGCTAGTGCTCTACTCAGGTACACAGTTCAGGGGCATTCACATGATGCAAGATCACCCCTGTTTATCTCTACTGCCATTCTTAGTTTGTAAAACTGAAACGGTGCCAGTTGCCTTCTTCCTCCATCCCGACATCTAGGAGTTCTGAAATTCAAGGCCAGCTGAGATATGCTTCTTTCTAGCTTTGTGCTCGTGAGTGGGTCTCCTTCCTTGCTTCCTCTCACATCCTGCTCACCTGCGGGTGTGTGGTAGTAAGACTCCAGCAAAAGACGGAGGCAGGACCTTGTGCGAAGCGTGGCAATCTCGCAGTGACTGTGGGTGCAGAAACACCTGCTGCTGTGTGCAAGTTTCGAAGCGGGTTCAACAAAGGGTCTGCTTACTAGAATCAAGATGTTCACTGTAGTGGGCACAGTAGCTGTTCCGTTTCTGCTGGAATAGAGACTCCGGACATAGACTGATTTTTATAGAGAAGGAAAGCAGTACTGGCTGTTCAACAGTGTTTACAACAGTGCTTTCAAGAGCAGTAGTTTAATGAAGATTACATAACTAGTAATTAGCCTAGTGAGGTTGACTTCCTTGTTGGCCTGATATCAAATCCATCATCTTCTTCTATCCAAGCAGACTCAGTAGTTATCAAGAGTAGGGTAGGGGCAGAAAACCCACCTAGGCCCTCAATTTCTTCACAATACTTCCAGGAAGAGAAACAATAGACAGTGCAAACCCCAAACAGTTCACAACATAGAAGTAAATGTTACGTTGCCTACTACAAGTGGCCACCCATACCAACGTAAGGAAAGAGAACCCCTTGGGAGCTAGGTAGGGATAGGAAGTGTTCAAAATGGGTGGTTTAAACGTCAAAATCAAGTGCAAATATTCACCTCTCATAAAACATTGGGTGAGGAAAAAATGATCATCTAGTTAAGGAAAAGTCAAAGGAGATAAAAGCCAGTGGTCTTTTTGCAGAGGTATTTAAGAATATCTTCTTTGGGGTCTACAGCAAAGCTAAGCAAGAGAACATGCATCTTATGTGAATGAGGTTTTAATCTAGGTCGGAAAACAATCAGAATCTTACAGTCCAAGTAGATTTCCTGGATATATGAAGGTCATCTCTTAATCACATAATTCTGATAGAAGGCAATGTGGCCTTAAAACAACTTTTCGAAGAGAACCATTGGAATTCCAACCCTGTATGTATCATCCTTCAGTCAGTTTGTGGATATATACACATATACATATATAAATATTTACTTCATGCGTTCTTTCTAAAATTTTAATTTGGACAGAGAGAGAGTGATATCAGACGGGGAGACTGATAAGAATGAACTGTAAACAAGTGTCAAAAGGCAACGAGGAAAGTCTCCCTCTATAACTAATGTAAGCTAATCAAAGCATGAAATGATAAAAACACTTTTAATCTGGCTACATACTAGCTTCAGATTATGATTATGTATAAATTTAGGAGAAAGAATATGATGAATATGATCATTTGTGGCTTCTTTGCTGCTTAGCACTTAATGTTTTTGCAGGTCCATCCATGCGTCTACTTAGGGACGTTGTGAAACCCAAGAAGGCATCAGGTCCCCTCAGCCGCTGCCTCTGCTACCCTTGTCTCTCAAAGTCTCTATGTTGAAATCACAACCGCCAATGTGACCAGACTGGGAAGTAGGACCCTTTAGGAGGTAAAGTTAAAATGAGGACACGAAGAGCCAAGAAGAGCAGAGAATAACAATTTTTCCCCCTTAAGGATGCTCCAGTGTACATGACGAATTATACTGTTTCAGTCTACTCTTCACATTCCCCTAGAGTAGAACCTAGGAGGACATATTTATTTTTTTATCCTTACAGCATAACTTGTTTAAAGTTAATTTTTGAGGGGAAATAGGATGCTCTTTTCTGCTAAATGATCTTGATTCATAGGAGTAATATGAGCTTGCTAACTTCCAAACTGATTGGAAGTATGAATTCATTTTTCATCTATTTGTAGCACTCTGGTAACAAACTATTATCAGGAGGGCTTGAGTTTTCTGATGTTTCTAGACAATGTTAATTTGAGATGTTCAACAGCTGCAGGAACTCATAATTTAATAAAAAAACTTCATCACAAATACCTAATCTGTTGAGGGTGATCACAATTTATTTCCCCACATTAAGGGAGAGAGGAACAGGCTAAATCAAAGTAAATGCTTGTCTCTTCCTTTTAAGTTGATTCAGAAATCTAAGGCTCAGTCCCAGCCTGAGTCTACATTTGGTTGTGAGTCAAGTTAAGCATCAGAAGCCAACCAGTTCATTAATCTCTGACAAGAAAGAGACAATTTTAAGCCATAAATATAATTGGTTTATGAATCTAACAAAGAAGTCACAGATGATCATATTTATCATATTCTTTCTCCTAAGTATATACATAATCTGAATCTAATATATAATGAGATTAAATGTTTTTATAATTTCACTTTTTGATTAGCTTACACTAATTATAGAGGGGGAATTTCACTGTTACTGCTTAAGTTGATCAATTTCACCTGGTTTAGATTAAAATTTTAGCAAAGAACATGGATTGCAGATCAAAGGGACACCAGCTGTCTATTGCAACAAAGTGCCAGATAATCTGAGCTCAGAAATATCGAGAGCGAGGGCTGGGAAGGTGGCTCAGTGGTAGAGTGCTTGCCTTGCATGCCTGAGGCCCTGGGTTCGATTCCTCAGCACCACATAAGCAAAAAAGAAAAAAGCCAGAAGTGGCACTGTGGCTCAAGTGCGAGAGCACTAGCCTTGAGCTGAAGAGCTGAGGGACAGCACCCAGGCCCAGAGTTCAGGCCCCACGACTGGACCCAAAAATAAAAAAAAATAATAAAAAAAAGAAATATCGAGAGCGAGTAAATTAAGGAGAAAACTAGTACAAAAGGACTTGTTATAACAATTAGAGAAATTATATCTTATTGAAGCTGAGAGGTAACTTACTAGGCAAAACCCAGAGATAACACCTAAGAATTCTATACAGAAGTAAAATTATTTTGTCTTTAAAATCATGTTCTGGAATGTTTTTATCCTGGGCTATTAGTCTTCAAAAATATTACATATAAAAACTTCTAAATGAGGGGCTGGGAAGGTGGCTCAGTGGTAGAGCGCTTGCCTTGCATGCATGAAGCCCTGGGTTCGATTCCTCAGCACCACATAAGCAAAAAGAAAAAAAACCGGAAGTGGCGTTGTAGGTCAAGTGGTAGAGCGCTAGCCTTGAGGTGAAGAGCTGAGGGACAGCGCCCAGGCCCAGAGTTCAGACCCCATGACCAGACCCCCCCCCAAAAAAAAACAAACCAAAAAAACTTGTTAAAAAAAAAAAAAAACAACTTCTAAATGAGC
This sequence comes from Dipodomys spectabilis, assembly GCF_019054845.1. Lineage (NCBI taxonomy): Eukaryota > Metazoa > Chordata > Mammalia > Rodentia > Heteromyidae > Dipodomys > Dipodomys spectabilis. The sequence continues at coordinate 773,646 of NW_024871006.1, read as the reverse complement.
TGGGCACTGGTGGCTCATGTCTATAATCCTAGCTACTCAGGAGGCTGAAATCTGAGGATCACGGTTCAAAGCCAGCCTGGGCAGGAAATTCTGTGAGAATCTTATCTCCAATAAACCACTTGAAAACTGGAAGTGGCAGTGTGGTTCAAGCAGTAGAGTGCTCGCCTTGAGCTGAAGAGCTGAGAGACAGTGCCTAAGCCCAGAGTTCAAGCCCCACGACCGACCAAAAAAAAAAAAACAACTTCTAAATGCACTTTCTCATTTAATTTAGGTTGAGGAATGTAATATTAGGATTTTGATTGCCTTTTGTTGACACCTCTAGTTAAGAGAGAAAGAATGGAAGCCTTCATTACTTCTGTATGTTTTATGGAGATCTCATTTGGAAGCCTTTTAGTTCATTTGCTTTGTCTTTATTTTATTTATTTTGTTATTTTTTGCATGTTATTTTTTTTTTTTTTTGTCGGTCGTGGGGCTTGAACTCTGGGCCTGGGCGCTGTCCCTCAGCTCTTCAGCTCAAGGCGAGCGCTCTACCACTTGAGCTACAGCGCCACTTCCGGTTTTGTGGTGGTTTATTGGAGATAGGAGTCTCAGGGTCTTTCTTGCCCGGGCTGGCTTTGAACCGCGATCCTCAGATCTCAGCCTCCTGAGTAGCTAGGATTACAGGCGTGAGCCACCAGTGCCCGGCTTTGCATGTTATTTTTAAATTTTGGAGTGGTACTGGAATTTAAGCTTTAGTCTTTGTGCTGGCTAGGCTAACATTCATACCTCTGAGTCATGCCTCCAGCCCTGATATTTGCTGGTTACTTTGGATAAAGATTCTCACTTATACCCAGATGGTGCCCAGTGCCATCTACCCAAATCCCCAGATGGACACCACTGCCCTCTTTGTTGTGTGAACTTTTCTGTCGGTCTGGCCTTGAACTGTTGTCCTCTGGATCTTAGCCTCCCAAGTAGCTAGCATTACAGGCATGAGACACTGGCACAAGATTAGTAGTAGTTTCTATTTAATTAATTAGTCAGTTAACCTTCTTCAGAGGGAATTTGGAGAAAGAGAATAAACATCATAAAGTGTTAAATTCCACTTTAAATTTCCTTTTCTCTATTCCCCTTTTGTTCTTGCTATATGAATAACAGGTATATGTCTATCCATATACACATACATGTATGCATATCTGTGAATATTTGTATACATTCACAAGTAATGTTCCTTTTCTGATGCTAGCAGCAAAGTTTCTTTAATGGTCTTCAGTTTTTGAGCTACATTCCCAATTATTTCAGGCAGGAAGTATTAAGAAAACTTTGCTACAGGACAGCCTGCAGCTACTCATTCTTACATTTTTCTTTTCTGAGTTCAATTCCCCAAATGGTCACTCCTAAATGGTGTGCAGTATCCTGTACTCAACTAGGGGTGGAGTGTTACCCTTGAACCCTGACCTCTACTTGTCTGTGTCCCAACTCTATTTGCTCAAACTGTAGTAACCTCCCATGCTGGAAGCCTGTCTGCTGACAGCTCCAACTTCTCATCTTCTCAGCTGAGCCATCTCTGGGATCCTCACTTTCAGCACTAATTAATAGAGTGACAAATTAGGTGTTGTTTCCGGGGCAACAAGCTCAATTGCATGCAACTAACGGGTGTGGAGAGACGGTGAAGTATGTGATGTCCAACTTGCCAGCATCCAACCGGACTCTCTGTTACTGTGGGAGAAACTGAAAAAAAAGTTTTGAGCAACAGAGTATGTGTCTCATGTCAATTTCAGATGTGCTGCAAAAATTTCCCTTGCATTTTCAAAGTGTTTAAATATTCATAATGTGAAAGATAAAACGATAATACTTTCCTGGGGAGGAACTCAGAAACTTCTGATGTGTTTTGAATGGTATTCAAGGTTATTTTCATACCTGGATTCATACTCTATCAAAGCATACAGTTCTCCTATAAGCCACAACTAACAAAGCCTGAGCGGAAGCCGTTAAAATCAGATGAACCAAAAGAAATAAAACCAAAAAGTTAACAATTAACCACATTAATGTAGCCAGTCACTATCCAAGAGCCCAAATTATTCCAAAATAATTTAAAAGTCCAAATTCCTGAGTAAGCTTATATCATGCCTACATCATATTATTGTAGACATAGACCAAGAGTTTAATTTTATGAAGAAAACATAATTTACCTGAAGCAGCTCTAAACCAGCTCCCTTTTGTTCATATTTCTGCCCTCCACAAACCTGCTAGTTTAATAACAATATGAATTACATTCATTATAGACTATGGACTCTTCAATTCTAATATATTTAAAACATATCACAATTGAGATATGTATTAACGGAAGTGAGTACAGGAAAATGTGTCTGTAGAAGAAAGAGAGAGGGAAGAATAGAAAGAACACGAATTTTTGAGGCAGTGGAACTAACCAGTAGAATAAATGTCATTATGAATTTACACAAATTCACAGACCATACAACACTAGGAATGAACCCTAATGTGTCATGTGGACTTTGGATATTAATGTACAAATGTTGGTCCATCAATTGTGACTAGTATGACTTTTTGACAGGTTATGTGGGAAGTCGATGCATAAGTGAGAGCAGAGGGTATAGAAGCAATCTCTAGACCTTTCCACTGAACTTTACTATGAGCCCCAATCTGCCCTAAAATAGGTTTCATTGAAACAAATAAAAGAAAGAAAGATACCCACACAACCACATTCCCATTTCAGATCCACTCCACTCTATAGTCCGGCGTGAATGATACTCAATTTATTGGTCTCCCTAGCACATTTTCTCTACATTCCACTAAATCATTTGGGCATGATGAATTCCAATAGTGTGAAATTCTCTTGGCATTCATACATTTTAGGGCATGAAGCAGAGAGAGACACACGAACGGGGCTTCAACTCTGGAGATTCCAGAGCCAGAGAGAACAGCAGGCAAAGATGGAGAACATGCTAGGCTGACTTGCCAGGTAGGAAGCGATGCCTCCTGACCTGTCTTAGAAAACTCAGTGCTGGACTACTTCTGAACATCCCTTAACAAAGCAGACCTGACTCAGCTACAAGGAAAGAGAATCATGCTCAGGAGAGAAGAATAAATGAACAAATGACCAAGCTGAATGACTTCAGTGGGAAAGAATTCACTGCTAATGAAGCATAAGAAGCCCATCAATGTGTACAACAGATGTTGTAAACATCTTAAGTTGTACCAAATGGGGTGAAAAGCTTGCAGAATGAGATATCTAGGGCTAGGCTGTTAGAAATGCAGTTTAGTGCCAATACAGCCTTCCACTTCTTGCTTCACAGCCATGTTGCCTGAGAACTACTGACCCAAGAGGAAGGTGTTACAGAGGCTCAACGTGTAAAAATCATCCTGTTCACTAGGTGCTGGTGGCTCATGCCTGAAATCCTAGCTACTCAGGAGGCTGAGAGCTAAGTATCATGGTTTGAAGCTAGCTGGGGCAGGAAAGATTGTGAGACTTATCCCTAATTAACCACCAAAAAGCTGGACGTGGAGCTGTGGCACAAATAGTAGAATGCTAACCTTAAGCAAAACAGTTCAGAGACAGCACTCTGCTCCTGAGTTCAAGCCTCAGGACCAGTGCACGCACGCACACACACACACACACACACACACACACACACACACACACACACATCATCATCATCATCATCATCATCATCATCATCCTCATCCTGTTATTCAGCTCCTAGTGCTCATTTCCTTTGGTGCTTATATTTTGGTGATGTAGAGTTGTGTAACATTCCCACCTTTTCCTATGTGACATGCATTTTGGGGCAATTTAATCTCTTCTTTTGGTCAATATTCTCTTGTCAGATTCTTCCCCCCACCTCCCCCCATAATCATTTACAATTTCTGGTTGACCAGTTATCTTAATGTTGTATGTATGTATGTACGTACATATGTATGTATGTACGTACGTATGTATGTATGTATGTATGATTTTCCACTTTTATTATATGTTTTACCATCTTTTCCAAAATCTCTGAGGATTTGAAATGGAGGAGAAGGATTTATTTACCTAGAAACAGAACATTTCCATTTAAGACTGAAAGGGCAAGAAGCAGAGAAATCAAGGATCAACCTTTCTTTTCTCTCTACTTGCGTAAGACTCAGGACTTTCTAGCATATGTTTACAAGAGTGAGGCTGTTGTATCGTCAGTGACCCTTAAGTCACTGAAGTACTGCTCTGAAATAATTGTTTTCCTTTCTTCAGTATGGACAGCCTCAGATTCTGCTGTTGAGCACCATTTAGCGCTCTACTTTGTGTTGGGGCTTTTCACTGGAGGGGTTCTTGGGGGGTAGTGCAGGCCCTACCTTCCCCTTTCCTTCTTTTATTAGCATATTTAAATTTTACAAAGGGGTTACATGATCATAGTTCCAAACATTAGAACAATGTACTTTGATCATACTTAACTCCCGTTATTACTTTTTCTTACTCTCTTGTTTTTAAACAATTTAGTGGGTTTCATTATTTTACTTTAATTTACCCTGTTATCCTCTCTCTACATTTCTTGTTTTTATTCTCTGCATAAAGACTTTCCTAAAGTGTTTGGGTAAACAAAGTAACTTGTATGAGACTCCATATTCTTCTTTTTAAATAAAAACCCTAAGTGTATTGAAATATATTCTTCAAAGTACTGCAGGATAAGTTAGGTCACTGTATGACAAAAAATCTCAAACAAAAAGGTAGATTGAAGTTCATTTTAATTGTTTTTTCCAGGATGAATTATGTGAGAGCCCAGATAGCAATTATCAGAGATTTTTGGAAGTTCAGATCTGGGCTTTTTCCTTCTGATTTGTAAAGAATATGAAACAAGACATGTGTGGGCCCTAATGACATCAATATGGAGCTCCCAGGGAAAATAAATTAAAAGCAGAGTATTGTACATGTTTTCTTTTATCATGACTACTTAATCCAAAACTTGTGAAATTTCAAATTCGCTTCTTAGCCTTGACTAGCTTCACATGACAAATGATCCAAATGGTAAAATACTCCTTTTGGAGAAATGGTTGTTATTTGGCTCAAAAATGCATAGACATCGCAAGTTTAGACTTGAGAAAATAAGAGCAAAATCCTCCAGAGTATGGCTTAATAGAAACTGGAACAAAATAATGTGTGTGTGTGTGTGTGTGTGTGTGTGTGTGAGAGAGAGAGAGAGAGAGAGAGAGAGAGAGAGAGAGAGAGTGTGAGAGAGAGAGAGAGAGAGAGAGAGAGAGAGAGAGAGAGAGAGAGAGAGAGAGAGAGATGGTCTGTAGAGTCTCAATTTGTCACCATGCTTTCATGGAAGAGGTAGCTGAGGACTAGAAGAACAAGATGGCCATAAATCTTTGTCAACATACAGGAAGTTGTTTGAGATGTTTGCAAAGCATTACAACTATAACCAGGTAGACACAGACAACTATTCTTTGAACTATTAGCTCAAGTATAGTCCATTACAAAATAAAGATATTGCACTAGAAAGTTTTCTGAAATAAAAAGCCTGTGTCTAGTGACTTTTCTTTGGATGTTTCATTTGAGTATAGAGTCAGAATGTTTTAAGTATTTGAATTTAGGATATGTAATCATTGATGCAGATTAAGAAGAATATGAGAATCCTGGAATCATCTCCCTCTCTTCTTTCTCTCTCTCTCCCTCAAAACAGAACAACAAAATTTCCAGATGTTGTCTCTTGTGACATCCTGTCCTCCAAGGGTTCATTCTCATCTGTGATGAATCATTTTCAAGTCTCTGAAGTACTGTTGTTCCAAGAAGCCATTTTTCTAATCTTCGTGTGAACTTTTTTAAATCGAGCATAACTTTTGAATACTGACTTGAGTAGTCTGCAGATTGTAAGCATCAGAGAGAAGCAGGGGTTTAATGCCAATAAAAGAAGCTGATGGACCAATGCTCCTGATTCCCCTCTTCTGATCATGTAGGGACAATCTATTTCCTCGGCTCGACCCAGTGCAGTGCTTCTGCTTGAGGAGGGAGGGTGTTGAGGTAAAGATGATGACGTTCTTCATGGTGACAGTTCAGAGTCCAGCAGCATGGAGGATTCAGTGACTATATCCAGTGCAGTTTCCATCAATGGTCCTGCAGCAGTGGCCTGTCACTACGACCCTGAAATAGATCATCTTGGAGGTTGGCAGTACGTTCCTACTATTTTTTTTTTTAGCTTGCCCCGGCCCCCATTTTTGTGACTTCCCCAATATGTTTACCATAAGGCCACTAACAGCTGCCAGATTAGTCTGCTATGATTTCAAGCAAGGCGGTTAGATCGGCTGAAAAGCAATTCCTTGAAGCTGGGGGGATGGGATCCATCTTGAGTTTGAGGTTGACACAAATATCCGTAAGTACAATTCCATGAGGTCATTGTGTACATGCGCTGGCTGAGCTCGGCAGAAAGCTGGCAGAAAGAAAAGATCACATGTGTCTATGTGCGTTCGCTTGATGTGGGTCCTTTTCCTAAGGCACCGTGCCATCCCGATTCAAGAGCACTCGGAGGATCAGAGCGAGTCAGCCCTCCGACTCTTGCTGGTGGCCTGTCTCCAGCTAGGAACTACTCTGGTTTAAACACTCATGTCTTTCTCTTCCCCAGTAGGGACATTGACGTACCATGTGACATTCACATTTCTTTCAGTTTGTAGAACAAGGGCCTTGTTTTGTGGCCTGTAACAGACATATGTTTCGAACTACATTTCCATCACTCCTCTAACTTCAAGTCATGCTATGGGTATAGCCATACATATGACCCATCCTGTCCCTTTTCCCCAAATACCCTCAAACCATGTGAAGAGTCCAAGTTGCACAAGAACCAAGGGAGTGGAGAACCTTTTGGACAGTGGGTCGTGGGGTTGGGAAGCTCAGACATGAAGCTTTCTACCACATCTGTCCAAGTCTCCCCAGCCACTTTTAACGTTTGGTGGGTGGATAACAATCTGGCCAAATTATACTCCAGATCTTTTAAGCCTGTCAGGCTTCTAACTCCTGCGGCCTGAGAGTTAAGGAAAGCATTGAGAATTCCAGTAAGTTCTTAGATCAGTGTCAGCTTTTAAGATTTGTGGGTTTTTTTTGGGGGGGGGTATCCCTTATGCGTTCATAGCTTTGTAAACAAGCATGCATACAGAGGTGTTATTTCCATGGCTGTTTCTATGACTGATCAGCTCTCCATTAAATGTCTAGCTGGTCTGCTGACTGTCCTGAATTCAGTTCCTCAAGCTGTGAGTCTTTGATTCCAGACTGTGGCTGCCACCTCTTCCCATGCATGAGCCTCAGGGCAGGTCTTATGGACACACTGATGATGCTGGTCCCAGTGGAGTTGCCAAACAACTATTGGCAGTCCAGGAACCCGTTATTCTCCAGGGAAGAGGTCTTCAAAAGGGAAGAGGTCTCTGATTGGCCCTTGGGTGCTCAGTTTATGAGGTTGCAGAAGAGAGCTTTAGGACACTATGAGGTACAGGCTATACCAGTTTATTTGTAAAGAAAAGCAAAGGCCAGGCGCTGGTGGCTCACACCTGTAATCCTAGCTCCTCAGGAGGCTGAGATCTGGAGGATCGTGATTCAAAGCCAGCCCGTGCAGGAAAGTCTGTGAGACTCTTATCTCCAATAAACCACTAGAAAAACCAGAAGTGGCACTGTGGCTCAAGTGGTAGAGCGCTCGCCTTGAGCTAAAGAGCTGAGAAACAGTGCTCAAGCCCAGAGTTCAAGCCCCATGACCGACCCAAAAAAAAAGAAAGAAAAGCGAAGGTCGGAAGATAGTATATACAACTCAGCCGTGGGATCGGCACAGCTGATAACAGATGTCACAAATGAGCAAATATCACAGCTATTTATTGTGGAAGACTAGGTTAGAGGGTTGACTCAAAATAAGCACTCCTCTTTAATCTGACACTTGGTACATCAAATCATTCTCATAGCTACAGAGTTTCATCAATTGGCCCACAGGTGACTCAAGGTTGTTCAGCTCATAGATATTTGATTATCCCCAGAAATGAAAGATGGATTCTGCCAGAGGCTGCCTTCAAGATTGGTGTCCACCCTTGAGATGTTTACTTTGCAGAAGAGTTACCTTCCCAAGAGCTTCCTCCCTCCCCACCCCAATCTCCAGAATAAGTCTTCCTTTCATTTCCCTTTTCAGTTCCAGAACAGAAAAAGCAGCTGGGCCAACACAGGAAGTGAGAGGGAAGGAGCTGTTCTTTTGCTCTTCTTTTTTTTTTTTTTTGGGGGTCCTGTCGTGGGGCCTGAACTCTGGGCCTGGGCACTGTCCCTCAGCTCTTCAGCTCAAGGCTAGTGCTCTACCACTTGAGCCACAGCGCCACTTCCGGCTTTTTTCTTTTTGCTTATGTGGTGCTGGGGAATCGAACCCAGGGCCTCATGCATGCAAGGCAAGCGCTTTACCACTGAGCCACCTTCCCAGCCCCTCTTTTGCTCTTCTTACTAAACGGTATAACGTTGACGCAAGTGTAAGGCTTAACTCAAAGAAAATGATGTCCGTGTGCTTTTAATCAAGCAATTTGTTAACACATCTTGTTTGTTCCTGAATTCCTTGCTGCTGGTTCCCATGTCTCTTTTCTCTGATCTGTACATGTGATGTAGTCTCCACTATTTTACCATGTACACTAGGGCTTTTTCAAGAGTGAAATTCTCTGTACTTTTCTTCTCTCCCACTGTTTCTCTCCCTCTTTCTCTCTCTCCCTCTTGTATTTTTAATAGTTGGGAATGAGATTATGTTTTCTTGTTTCAGGGTTGTTCTCTAGAAAAGGGAAATATTTCACCCCAGCCTGTTTTTTACTGGAAGTTGCCTAATAGTTTTTCTGAGGAAGACGAACCATTGAAGCTCTCATATAACTGATATATATATATATATATATATATATATATGCATATATATATATATATTTATATGAAAGTATTCAAATTTACTTGTTAAAATGTTACCATTTCACAGATGCTGTGTTCTCTCTTCCCTACAGAACAATTTTTAATTTCCCCTTTGTTTTCTACAGAATATTTCAGAATGATATTTCTATATCTTTAGCAGCTATAGTACTTTCAGTACTTAATGAGAAACATGGCTGGTCAGATTAGGTTAATTCCTTTATGATATGGCTGTATCCATGGTTTTTTTTTTGGTTTTTTTTTTTTTTTTTTTTGGTCATGGGGCTTGAACTCTGGGCCTGGGCGCTGTCCCTTAGCTCTTCAGCTCAAGGTGAGCGCTCTAACACTTGAGCCACAGCGCCACTTCCATGGCTGTATCCATGTTTTAATGATGAAAACTTTGCACGTTCTCTTTTAACATCATTGGCAGGAATGGAGCGTCATTTTCCACATGGCTAATTTCCATCCATCCTTTCCCTCCTCTCATCATGTGTTTCTTAGGTGTTGTTTTCTCTTTTTTGTTGTTTTATTCTCCCCATGGTCCTAGTAGTATGATTATATTTTTATTTTTTAGTTCTGAGCTATCTTACAGTATTTCAATGATTACTCCCATTGATTGATTATTCAATCAATTACTCCCATTATTTGTTTCTGAATATGATACTTACAAACATATCAAGAGAACAAATAATAAGGAACAAGCAAATCCTTTAACCTGAGTTATTTTAAGACCCAGGGTCCTTTTAAATGAGAAAAGTACTCTGTTCAATTAATGTGATGTGAAATACATAACCAAACACATTAACAATCTCGTTTAATTTGCAGGCCCTTCATTCTACCTTCAGTTTAATAACCTTGTGCCTTAGTGGACATAGAGGTTAGAGTTCCAGTATCCATCAGACCATTTCTCTACTTCAATTTTAATAAACCAGTGTCATTAGATTTGCTAGAAAGAAATTAGCTAATATGAGCTAATTGCATCACAATCCCAAATGCTATAATGATATGTGGAGATTGGCTCAACGCTCAGATCCTTGCATGCTCACGAGACAAATTAGATTATAATTGACTTGATAGTTACCAGTGATTGCAACAAAAATATAAGAAAATAATACCAGATGAGGACCTTGTCACCTCCTTATCCTGGACTTTTGAAGTATATAATTAATGCAGCATTAATAGAAATAGTAGAACTAAGTAATAGAAAACTTAAAAACCTAATAGAATTTAAAAAAATTCACAAATATTAGAAGTGCTGTTTTATCAGAGATGACTTGCATGGTGGTTTTGAGTAGTTATTTTTGCTGTTGTTCTATTTTTACCTAAATTTGGGGTATTTGTTCTAATTACATCATTAGTGTCTCCTCCCTGGTCTTAAAGTGTCTCTGATAGCTTTACAGACCTTGCTTGCTTTCTTCATTCACATTTCAGAACTTTTCAAGAGCTCCATCACACCTTTACCATGACAAAATGGCTCCAGATCCCCTTTCTCCCTCTACAGCCCAACCCTCTGATGCCATCCCTGTCCTCTCAGAGCTGATTTTTTTTCTTTTTGTGTTTCTCTGCATTCTTTTTCAATGCTCTCTTTCAGCCCTGTTGGTATTTCTTCCGTAAAGGAGCCAGGCTCTTGACCTTTCTGAGCTTCAGATCACATTCCTTTACTATATCTCATGTCTTGAGGAGCAGATATGTGACTTAGAGTTTCAGAAATCTGTGTTCACACAGACATAGCAGTTTCCCTCTGTTTGTTTTAAGTGTCTGTGCTACACAAAACCCTCTCTTCAGAGAAAGCAAAGGAAATGGCCATTCATAAAGGAACCCACAGTATTGACAACAAACAGAAACTGGATGTGTCATTACTTAGAAACCTACAACTAAATACTCAACAGCTGTGGCCAATGGTGAAAACGCCACATACATTGGACATCGAATAGCCACAGATCAGAGCCATGGCCATGATATTTAAAAAATTTTGCAATTGTAATGATTATATGCTGTAATTTTTTTAACAATTTGAAATTATTTGTAAAATGTTTCAGTGGAATTTTAAGTTGGAGGCCACAGGGTCAAGAAACAAAATGTAGTGCCTGAAACAGAAAAGGTCTTAAAATTATATACAAAAATGATTTTATCTCTTTACTTACTTGGTAATTTGACCAGTTACTACATTTATGTGGCTTCAGAGATCAAGTGAAAAACAGCCAGAGGAAGATCAGTTATCTTCCAGGCCTCTCTAATGCCTAGGTTTAAAAATATAATGGAAATTGGTTTAAAGGAGTGGGAAAAAAAACAGTCAGTTCCTCATGAGAAATTTTGGTTTTCAGCCTCTGTTTCAATCATAGTGGTTACTCAGGGATGTGGTAAACATGATGATATCGATACTGGATCTTATGATAAATGATGTTTCATACTTTTAGCCATAGGTGAGACCCCAAAATATATTCAAAAGTTAACTCCTATCAATCTATCAATTTCCCTCCCCACTTATTCTCCTCTTCAAGAATCCAATGTGTAGCCTACAAAATTATGAAGAGTGAAGGAAGGTGTGGTGGAGAAAGGATGGGTGAAAACGTTGAAAGGGACCACACTGATCAAGATATAGTATATCCGAAAATGGCTTTGTTAAATGGCAACGTTGTACAACTACTTAAAGCTATCTGAAAAGCTTAAAAAATATATGAAGTGAGAAAAGACGCCATCTTTTTAGAATGACTATGGACTTTTCAGACTAGGTTAGAAGAATGTCTTTTCAGATTTTCATTAAGATTACTTCAATCAAAATTGTTGAGCACACTCAGAATCTTAGCCGTATAAAAGTAAATATATTTTATTCAGCAGTATACAGAAATTAGGGCCCAAATGTCCTGCAGAAGCACCAGGGGCTGGGATGGTCATTTCCTTCTACGTACACTCGCTCCACGGCCCAGCCCTCATTATTCCACTGTGCCCCATGAAGAATCATCACCATGTCTATGAAATACTTTCCGAATATAAGCCATTGATACTATAAAAATACATGTCTGCAAAAATAAAAGTAGCCACAGGCTTATTCCCAAACACAGAGCATTTGTGGTTTAAGGCTCTTCCTGGGGGAGGAGCTTCCACTTCACCGAGAGGTCCAGTTCCTCATCAAAACCATCCAGCTCCTGTTCCTTGGAAAGCTCTAGAAAGACCTGAAAGGGATGAACGGGGAAAAGATGTCACATGGCACGGACTCCATGCTTAGATTTTTATGGACTGTGAAAAATCACTAGAATGAGCTCACCTGCTCCAGGGTGGACTGTGATAGGCTATAATCCTCCAGATCAAAGTTCTGTTTAACTGCGAGAAGATGAAACGGTGTTAGGCGTTTCTGTATTTTTTATATATAAATCACTCAGGAAAGGATGGAAGTAGCACTGTGGATCAATTGCTAGAGTACCAGTCTTGAGCAAAAGAAGCTCAGAGACAGTGCCCAGGCCCCCAGTTCAAGCCCCAGGACCAGCACACACATACACACACACACACACACACACACACACACACACACACACACACACACACACACACAGAAGTACTTGTGAGGTAGGTTTTATAGGGAGTAAATATCTAGGGCCTCTCTAAAAGCCATCACAACTTCTCCTAATGGGATTGAACATCCTTTCCTGTTGGCTTAAATAAACTTGGAATGATATAGCTGGAGTTAGGGTGAGGACCCAACAGATTGGAAATATGCTACCCAAAGTCCTAGGCTAGTGTAATTTTGGCATGAAACTGCAGGGGATGACCACATGGCTCAGAAAGGTGGAGTGTTCAGCTCAGAAGAGTGGAGAGAAGTTGTGTTACCGTGACCTTGGGTGCTGTTAGCAGGGGTCAGAGGGGCATTCTAGAACCAGATCTCATTCTCTTCTTTAGGGCAAGTAACAATCAAGCGAAAACATCACTGAGCCGAGACAAACAGAACAAGGAGGCATTCTGAAAAGCACCATTCAAAGCCACCAGTCCAATGGGATAACAAGGAACAGGCGATAACAGGGCCATGGTCATTTTACAGAACAACAGAGCCAGCAAGATTGCTTGGATGGCCAGATGGGAGCTGGGTTCTTTACAAACTGACCAGGCGACCTAACAAGATGGCAGTCCTTAGACAATTTAATTTTAAGTATGTTTGCATCGATGCTTCAAATGAAAGCATTCTCTGTGAAGGCAAGGATATTTAAGTTTTGACCTAGGTTATACCAATATACATATATATGCAAAATACATGAATAATAACACATAAAACAAAAGTAAAAATCATTCCCATGAGCCCCTGAGACACACAAACACAGGCTCCCTTCATCTCTTCTAGCTCTGGTACGCCTAAAATGCAAGTTAGGATTGTAACTCTTAAATTTAAGGCATTCTGTCACATTTCACTTTTACTGTGCAGATAGGTAAGTTTTGTGAGTTAGGATTTTTCCTCTTCCAGGATCTTATTCCAAAGACATAGTTCTTACCCTTTTCTAACTTGAAGAAAGCTTGGGCTAAAGGCCGCACATCTTCTACGGGCAACTTATAAACCATCAGAGAAGAGTATCTGGGAGGAAAGGAGAGAAGAGGAGAGGAGGGAACAGAGGAGAAGAGAGGGACATCCAGGGAGAATTATGATTATGTAAAGTTTAAATTATTAATACATTTTTGAAACAAAACGATTAGATTTATATGCTGGTCCAGCCAGCCACTTGTTAATTTGGTAATGCTAACTAACTTGCCTCTCTGTCCATTTCTTCTTGTTTTTTTTTTGAATGTTATTAATCTTACTAATTATTACAAGAATTACTTCCCAACAACGTTAATCACAGGTGGATTGAAAGAATATTTGGGCACTGCAGCCATCTCATTTACATAAATATGCCACATTGTAAGTCTACTAGAGAGCCCAAAGGATTTGCCTTTAGTGGAATTTAAAACATAGGAACAGGCAGCAAAAGATAGCAAAGTGGGCCCAGGGTCTGGCCTGAGAAGGCTTGTCAAAGTGCAGCTCTCTTCTGAAAAGTCTCCACTTCTTTTCTATAAAGAAAACTATCAATTCATTTACCAAGGTCTTTCTATAAGGCCAGACTCCTTCAAAACTTTTAAAAAAAATATCTCATGTTTCTTTAGAATGACAGCATCTACTTTGAAACATCTCTAGGTGTATAACACGTGATCTATCAACTGGAACCCCAGCTCCCTCGTCTCCAGTTTTTCTTCTACTAGCCAAGGAACGATCTTTCTTCTCTGCTTACTTCTTGAATGGCCACAAGTCAAGGTAACTCATACACAGTACCAGATCCAAGCCAGGAAGAAGCTTTACCGGTCTTGGCGAGCAGCCTGGGGGAAAAGCTTCAGGATTTCCTCATGGAGGGGTTCACCCTGTGCAGGGGTCTTCACCTTCATTTCCAGCAGGTAGTCTTTGCCAAATTTGCTTTTTAGGTGCTGGATAGAACCAATACACCTGGAATTGGGAAGGAGGACAGGGTCATATGGGCAAGGAGAAAGCCACTTAGGACAATGCTTGAGATCGTTGGTGTGCATGGTCTCAAAGCCTTTCCTGCTATGAAACCCATGTACAGCCATTCTGGCAGCTTGCAGTGATCTCTTCCTGTCCACAGGCAATGATGTCTCCTTGCCATACCCCTTGGAGGCCATGCGTGGCCTCGGGGCCAGACGCTCACCTCAGCCTTCCAGACACCATGATGGCGACACGATCACACACAGCCTCGGCCTCCGCCATGTAATGGGTGGTCAGGAGGGCGGCTCCCTCTGTGTTTCGAACGGTGGCTCGGATCGCCTGCCTGCGTTGCCAAGAGAGGATTTGGAAATGAGAAGATCTTTTTAAAATTATCCTTAAGTACTTGTACAAAGGAGTTGGCCGTTTCACAAAGCGGTTTATGGATCTATCTTGACCAATGTCACCCCCCTAGCCCTCCCTTCTTGCCCCTTCCCTTCCTCCTCCTCCTCCTCCTCCTCCTCCTCCTCCTCTTCCTCCTCCTCCTCCTCCTCCTCCTCCTTCTTCTTCTGTTGGTTGTGGGGCCTGATCTCTGGGCCTGGCCGCCGTCCCTCAGCTCTTTAGCTCAGGGCTAGCACTCTGCCACTTGAGCCACAGCACCACTTCTGGCTTTTTTATTTTGGCTTATGTGGTGCTGAGGAATCAAACCCAGGGCCTCATGCATGCGAGGCAAGCGCTCTACCACTGAGCCACCTTCCCAGCCCCCCTTACTCTTCTTAATTCTGTACCCCTCTTCATTTTCCCACCCCTGACCCCTTGATAAACTGGAAAGGGATGGAGCAAGGAATGCTCTACGGACACTAGTGTGACAATGAAGAGACCAGGTCCAGGAGGACTCATAAGAGGACAGGGAGAGCGAGGAAGGGAACAGCCAGGAAGGAGCTGTTTCACTGGAGACAGGCACTGAGGAGGATGCTTACAGAGTACAGTATTTACCACAAGCTTGCATTGATGGAGAAACACTGTGGAAAGAGGATTGCACATGAAAAGACAATGCAGAAGGAAACATACGGTGCAAAACTCAGCCACAGTAAGACGAAAATGAGTGCAGAAGAAAAAGACCGCAATGATAGCCATTTTTACAACTAATAGGAATGGCTCCTGTGCCATGTTCTGAACACTACGTGGCTGTGGGGTCCCTCATCAGCCTTGATCAATGATGCTGCTCAGAGAGAGTAGCTTCCGTCTGAGGCAGTGATTCTAATTCCTCCCGTGAAACACATGGTTATAAAATATTATCAGGGAAAGGTGTCATTTATTTTGTGCTAAGTATGTGTTTACTATTGATATTTAATTTTGTTTACCGTATTAAGAAATAGATTTAAGGGATCTTTTCTTGGGGGGGAAGGGTTGGTCGTGGGACTTGAACTCTGGGCCTGGGCACTGTTCCTGCACTCTTCAGCTCAAGGCAAGCGTTCTACCACTTGAGCCACAGGGCCATTTCCGGTTTTCTGCTGGTTTATTGGAGATAAGAGTCTCAGGGACTTTCCTGCCCGGGCTGGCTTTGAACCGTGATCCTCAGATCTCAGCCTCCTGAGTAGCTAGGATGACAGGCGTGAGCCGCCAGCGCCCCGCACGGGATCATTTTTAAGTGAGTGAAACAGCTCTCAACCTCACTGCCAGGCCCCTGCACTGGCTCTGAAGATAGAAAATGTGCCTCACCACATTTGCTGCTGCCCCTCGGGGTCCATGCCTGTGGATGGCTCATCCAGAAGCAGCACCGACGGGTTTCCCAGGATGCTTAGCGCAAAGCACAGCTGGAAAGAGAGGCATCACCCAACAGGTCTGTGGGGGTGCTCAGAGCATCCCGAAGTCTTATCCACTCTCCCTCTCTCTCTTGCCAGTCCTGGGGCTTGAACTCAGGGCCTGAGCGTTGTCCCTGAGCAACTTTTGCTCAAGACTAGCACTCTACCACTCGAGCCACAGCTTTTTTGTGTACGTAGTACTGAGGCAGCGAACCCAGGGCTTCATGCATGCTAGGCGAGCATTCTACCACCAAGCCACCTTCCCAGCTGCATACCTTTCTCTTCACTCCCTCTGCTAAGGTCTTCACGGGGGCCTTCAGGTGGTCCTGCAGCTTGAGCGCGTCCACCAGCCTGGGGGGAAGAGCAGCCCGGGCTCACAGTGAGCTAGACAGGCAGAGAGCTGATGGAGGACAGGACGGCAAGGGCAGGCACACGGGAGGAGAGCTCTGACATGCAGTTCGGGAAATCCTGGCTTAGTGATTGTGAGGACAGGTGCTACCGCATTCTGGTTTGAGGGCTCTGAAAATACACTGCCATCAGCTGAAAGACCGTAGGCACATACCACGAGATCTACCCATCAATGCCCTTTTCTTTCCATGTTTCATTTGAGGACTTTTTTTTTTTTTTTTTGGTTGGAACTGGGGCTTGAACTCTGGGGCTGGGCGCTCTCCCTGAGTTCTTCAGCTCAAGGCGAGCGCTCTACCACCATAGCACCACTTCCTGGTTTCTGGTGGTTTATTAGAGATAAGAGTCTCATGGACTTTCCTGCCTGGGCTGGCTTTGAACCGTGATCCTCAGATCTCAGCCTCCTGAGTAGCTAGGATGACAGGCCTGAGCCACCAGCTCCAGGCCTTGAGGACATTTTTTGTTAACACTTTGAAACCATTTCCTATATACTTCCCAGTGTGGGTTGGCATTCCGTGCCTTCCATCCTGAACTTCCTGTGCGACCTCTGCCCGCCCCCTGGATAGAGAACAGAACAGAACAGAACAGGTGCAGTACCGTGTGATGGTGACTTCCTTGTCACCTTTGCTCAGTCCCTTCACAGCTGCAAACACCTCCAGGTGTTCCCTCACTGTCAGGTTGGGCCACAGCACATTCTCCTGCGGGCAGTACCCCAGGAACCCCAGCGGGTCCCCTTCGCTGCTCCCTTTCAGCAGCACCTGTGGGTAGAAGTCACCATCAGAGCCCACATTCTTCAGTGCTTCTCTGAGGACCTCCGTGGCCACCGCCTCTTCATAAGCTTCGACACATGGAGAGGAGATCCAGAACCTAATGGAACTTAATCATCTGTAATGAATTTGTTTGCTTTAGGGAACAGTCACTAGGAGTCAATACAATTATGTGCACAATACAAAACAATTATGTGCACAACTATAACGGATTCTGTGTGGCACCCTGCCATCTTGGCCCCCATTCATGGCCAATGTTGGCATCACAATGAGAATGAAGCACATTAACTCAGTGACTCACTATTCAACTTCACTCTGATCAAATATTCCTGAGTAGTTTCTGCGTGACAAATTTTGTGCTCCCTGTTGA
This sequence comes from Dipodomys spectabilis, assembly GCF_019054845.1. Classification (NCBI taxonomy): domain Eukaryota; kingdom Metazoa; phylum Chordata; class Mammalia; order Rodentia; family Heteromyidae; genus Dipodomys; species Dipodomys spectabilis. The sequence continues at coordinate 755,978 of NW_024871006.1, read as the reverse complement.
TCCAGTGGAGAATGGAATGGCTGATGTTTGCTGATTTTTGATGAGTGAAACAGGAAATGAATAAGTAGAAGGAGTGAACGTGGGTCTGAAGTGGGGCTTGTGGAAATCGTGGAGCTGAGGTGAACAATAATGCAAATGTGGTTTTGATGATTAGAAAGCCTATCTGCTCAGAGGCCATTTCAACAGAGGAGGAAAAGGTGCAGGTATGGACGAGGCAGAGGCTAGAGATCTGGGGCAAAGAGCAAGAACAAAGCCCAGTGCAGGGTGAAACATCTTCTCCCCAAGTAGTGTGTTTTAATAGAGCTCTGCACTTGAGTCACTGAGCGTCTTGTGAAAGTCAGGGAGTATAAGTGTTTACTGTTATTCTGTTCTGTTTAAACTTCTACTCAAGATCCACACAGAACAAACCGGGAGCACAATGTTCCTTGGAAACTGTGTTTTACTTAGACTTCTTGATAAGGCTTGTGTGGATTCTGGTGATGATTTCGGATCGAATATAGAACATTCCTTGTTGATGCTTATGAAGACTCCAATAAACTATTCCTTTTAGGGTTTAATTTTTGTGTGCCTTTGGTAATAATGTTGGCACTTATTCTTCTGAGTACTGGATTTATTATTTCCATTATTTAATGACTGCATGATGCCTTGTTTTATAAAAATTTTAGCACCAGTCAGCGCCTGGTGGCTCACACCTTTAATCTTAGCTATTGAGGAGGCTGAGATCTGAGTAACCACCAAAAAGCTGCAAGTGGAACTGTGGTTGAAGTGGTAGAACACTAGAACAGAGCAACGAAGTTCAGGGACAGTGCCCAGATCTTGAGTTTAAGCCCCAGGATCAGCATACACACACACACACACACACACACACACACACACACACACACACACACACACACACACACACACACACACACACACACACACACAGAGTTATAGTATCTTGTAAATTTATTTTGAGCACAACTGGATAGTATATCTTCCATTCTCTTCACCTACCTGGCCAGCAGTTGGCTTCATGTCCCCAGTTATCACCTTGATGGATGTGCTTTTACCAGCCCCATTGTGTCCTAACAACCCTAAAATCTCACCTGAAAACAAACAAACAAAAAGTTACACTGACCATGAAGGAATTTGAATAGTACAATTAAGAATAAGAGTCCAGGGCTGGGAAGGTGGCTCAGTGGTAGAGTGTTTGCCTTGCATGCCTGAGGCCCTGGGTTCGATTCCTCAGCACCACATAAGCAAAAAGAAAAAAAAAGCCGGAAGTGCCACTGTAGATCAAGTGGTAGAGCGCTAGCCTTGAGCTGAAGGGCTGAGGGACAGCGCCCAGACCCAGAGTTCAGGCCCCACGACCGGACCAAAAAAAAAAAAAAAAAAGAATAAGAGTCCGTCTGGGCACCAGTAGCGTATGCTTGTAATCCTAGCTACTAAGGAAGTTGAGATCTGAGGATCATGGTTCAAAGCCAGCTCGGGCAGGAAAGACCGTGAGACTCTTATCTCCAATAAGCCATCAGAAAACCGGAAGTGGTGCTGTGGCTCAAGTGCTAGAGCGCTTGCCTTGAGCTGAAGAGCTGAGGATCAGTGCCCAGGCCCAGAGTTCAAGCCCCATGACAGACCAAAAAAAAAAAAGAAAGAAAGAGTCTGAAGGCTTACAATGTCCTAGCTATTTTTTCAATATAGTGTCTTATTTAATCTGTACAGCTGTCCTGAGAAGTCATCACATTCTATTTTTACATAGTTAGGGACAAAGCTCTCAAGAATCAAATTCACGTGGATAGAAAATGACAAAGCCAGCCATTCCTGTCTGCCAGGAGTGTCACGTTCTGTCCCCTGTAGTCCTGACCCCTATGCAACGATGACAGAAACTGAAATCCTCTAACACTTGCTGGCCTAGCCTTTAGTACAGGCTGCTACATGTCTAGCCAGTTCTCATGAGAACAACACAATGTTCGATATTCGATTATGTTCTTTTGATTGTAAAGTCATGATCTCAATGGTTCATTCTAATAGCTTGTGTTTTCTGTGTGGGTGTGACTGTTTCCCTATTCATGAGGTGAGTCAATCAACTTGACTTAGTGATGAGACTTAAAAGAAGCACGGAGGTCTTCCTGCTGTTGGGGTCTGCCTGGGAGCCAAGAGGGTCTCCTCAGAAGCCAGCAAGCCAATGTAGCCAAGCCTGTGCCCAACCTTTCCGAACACAGAAGGAGATGTTTCTGGTGGCTATCTTGTTTTTCCTCTTGGAAAAGCAATGCTTCCTCTTCCTGGCATATTCCTTGCGTAGACAGCTGGCAATAATGACTGGTGTCTGTAAAGGACAAATAAATTGTGTCAGATCTTTATGTGCTCCACCAACTTTGACAAAGCTCTGTCTTTTATGGGTGTGGTACCCTTTCCTGTCCAGCACAGATATTAAAGAAGTATTTCTCCTGAGGTCTTATGCTTCCTGGTTGTTCCCATAAACTAGCACTTGTTTTAGGAAAGAAGATACCAACATTCTGTTTTCTAACCATGATAGGAACACATGATTTTGTAGGGGCTAACGCAGAGCAGAGCAGGATCAAAGAGATTTAGAAAAGTATTAGATCATCCTTAAAGGGAAAAAAACCCCACAACAGTGCACCCTGAAATGGACTGTACTCTGATTTTAAGCCAGGTGCTTTCTCCAAAAGGCACCTGACTCAGTTTCTATGCCCTCCTACCTTCCTTCCTTCCTTCCTTCCTTCCTTCCTTCCTTTCTCTTTCTTTCTTTCTTCTTTCTTTCTTTCCTTTCTTTCTTTCTTTCTTTCTTTCTTTCTTTCTTTCTTTCTTTCTTTCTTTCTTTCTTTCTTTCTTTCTTTCTTTCTTTCTTCCTTCCTTCCTTCCTTCCTTCCTTCCTTCCTTCCTTCCTTCCTTCCTTCCTTCTTTTACTTTTTGTGGCACTGGGGTTTGAAATCAGGGACTTGCACTTGCTAGACAGGTGCTCTACCCCTTGAGCTACATTCTCCACCCTCTTCGGGGGGCTTTATTTTCCTTTTGATAGGGTCTTGTATTTTTGTCCAGTACTGGTCCAGATAGTGATCCTACTATGTAGACTGGACGAGAGACGTATCACCACATTTGGATTTTTTGCTGTTGCTGAGATGGAGTCTCACTAACTATTTTGTCCAGGCTGGCCTCTCAATCTCTACCTCCAGAGTAGCTGAGATTACAGATGTGGCTTAAAAAATAACAGATGTGTTCCTTTTTTATTATTATTTTGAGAAATGCAAAGAAAACTGATTTTTAATTTGCTCATTTAGATGTTAAAAATGCCGAGTATCATCTAAAAGAGAAAAATCTCATTTCTAAAGGTTAAAACAACTCAAAATCATCTGGGAATTAGACTTGGGATCTGATTACATGTATTGCTAAACATTGGTGTTATTTGACATCATCTTTGCTTGGTTTACCTCATCAACATTGGTAGAATTCAAAGAGTTGGTGGTTCTCACTCTTTCCATCTGAACATCTTCATCTTCCCATTCGGGCTGTTCTGGATTTTGAAGTGCATCACTGCTTCTTGGAGAAATTCTACATGCAAAACCATCCATTCATAGTTAACGTGTGGCTTTTATCTTTGCATTGGGAATTACACATTCTTTAAATTTCCTGCTTGACTGGATCACACAATTAATAGAGCATAATAATCTTACTTTGCCGCACCAGTTTATGACCACTCATCTGGGCTTCTCACTACCCTGGGCCTGTGGGTCACCCTGTTTCTTCTTCTTGAATGGGTAGCATGGCTTCAGCTACCAATAATTCAAACTGATTGTTTCTTAAATTGACTCTAATTATATACAGTATCTCCTTTAATCATCACAATATCTTTAGGGACAAAAACTCTCATTCTAAAGTGCTCTACTGCATGGAGTGTCAGATAGAGCCTTTCTAATCAATGTTCTAAGTCTGCTTCTGCTACTAGAGGGTCCTGTTTGGTTTAAATGTCTGAACCTTTGTTATTTATATTGGTACACTCTTTCTGACCCAGCCTAGGCAGGCACATGACACCACTTAGATCAGTGAAATTAAAGAATCCATTTGATTTATTCCAACCTAAAGAAGGGGTCCTTTCTCATTGATTTCTTTCCAAACTTCCATTCCAGACATCGGAGAATAAAAAGAAAAATAAAAAAGTGAAGTAAAGGCTAGGAATAAAGAGAGAAAAGCACAATTAGAGACACAAAAGATCAATATTTTAGTCTCAAAGATGAAATAGGAACAACTGGACTTTAAAAGAATATATTCAGCCAAATTACAAATTTCTAATAAACTCTTGGGTATATTTGGAACTATTTAGTTTCTTTCTTTTTTTCTTTTTTTCCTCCCTCTCTCTCCCTCTTTTTTTTTCTCTCTCTCTCTCTCTCTTTCTCTCTCTCTCTCTCTCTCGCTATTTCTTTCTCTTTCTTTTGATAGTCCTGGGGCTTGAATTCAGGGTCTTACATTCTTACTTGGATTTTTCACTCAATGTTGGTCCTCTACCATTTGAGCCTTACTTTCACTTCCGTTTTATTTTTTTGCTGATTAATTGGTGATAAGGGTCTCATGGACTTTTCTGCCCAGGCTGCCTTTGAACCACAATTCTTAGATCTCAGCCTCCTGAGTAGCTAGGGTTGTATGTATGAGTCATTCAAGCCTGGTTTGAATTCATTTTCAAACATGAAACAATTACAATTATGAGATACCATTGCTTTTGTTATTTTCTTTTACAGCTGCCCAATATTCTTAAAAATTTGAAAAATATGTTATCTTGTCAGTTGATTATCATCAAAATAATTGGCTCAGATTTAAAAAATATTATACCTCTATAGGCTACAGATAAATAAACTTCATAGAATTTACATGAATGCTCGGGGATAGCACCAGGTCCCAAGATCAAGCCCTAGTACAGGCATACTTGGTGAGCTTGGTATATGTGCATGTGCACATGCACACACACCCACACCCCTACACACACACACATCATTGAGTACAGTAAAAAAAAAAAAAAGGAACAATTTTTGAAGTGTATCCTTACAATTAACAATACCAGAAATGGATCTGTGCGCCTTGATCCTTCACCAAAGACAGATAACATGATAAGCTACAAAAGGAGAGGTAAACAGGAAGGAGAGGTTAAACAGGAAGTTTTGGGTTTATAAAAATAAACTGTATTCACATAATTATGAATTGGCATCAGGCAGCCCCAATAACCTTTCCCTGGATTGCACTATGAGTTGCAGGCAAGCATCTGTATCAAAAATACATATTGAGAAGCTGGCTTCCATCTTCCCAAGGTCTAGGAGCTTCCACTGTACCAATGGGATTTGTGAATCAATGGTCATCTAGTCAGAGAGAACCTGGGGAATCTAAGGTAGTCTCCTAAAACAGTGAGAGAGACAGTGTATCAACTCTCCCACAGAGCTTCAAGCGCCTTCCTGGGTCTTTTTTTTTTTAGTTGGTCGTGGGGCTTGAACTCTGGGCCTGGGCATTGACCCTCAGCACTTCAGCTCAAGTCGAGCATTCTACCTCTTGAGCCACAGCACCACTTCAAGTTTTCTGGTGGTTTATTGGAGATAAGAGTTTCATAGATTTTCCTGCCCAGGCTGGCTTTGAACAGCGATCCTCAGATCTCAGCCTCCTGAGTAGCTAGGATGACAGACGTGAGCCACCGGCATTCGGCTCTTCCTGGGCCTATTAATCCTCCTGCCCTTCCCCAGGTAATTTCTGTCCTCAGGCACTGAGCCTTCTTCCTTCCTTTAGAAGACTTATACAAACCAGAGAGTGAGAACAAAAAAGGAATTGTATTTATATTAGGTGCTCTCTTAAACACCCTGAGATTCCAAAGATTAATGACATCACTGGCCTTCTTGTGCAGCTAAGCAAGTCCAGGGCTTTGGGAGGAAAGGTCTAGAATTCCCCTTCTGTCAGCTAAGGCCAGCTTTCCTCTGACAGATTAGCTGGTGAATATAGCCCTATGTTGGTGAGCGCATCTTGGATACATAAGGAAGGAATCTTCATATACATTCAGTATCTGTCCAGCCCCAACACAAAGCTGAACTTTCACATTGGTCATCAGTTCCAGGACACCAGAGGGAGGTGGTCATAACTTACATCAAGAGAAATGAACAAACAACCGATCAGTGTGGTTGGTGGTATTAAAAACGTGATGCAGTATAGTGGAATATTTTCATAGTTTTCGAATAAAAATCCAGCCACAGAGAACATGGTGATCTAAAGGAAATACAAGTATGTGTGTCAATGGCGTTGAATTTCAATACGCGTTCCAAGCTGAGATGACTCACTCACCTGGGAGATAATGTATTCCAAATTTCAATTCCAACCTCACAATCTCCATTAATATTTCCTCCAACTTCACTTGAAGTAGCTTTTTGCAAAAGTATTACTGGCTAAATATGTTATGACCATGTAGAACATTTTAGTTATTAAAGAGAATAAAAGGATCTGGTAGGTACTGCTCCTTGGAGGTAAATTTTAAAATAACAGATAAATAGTAACAAGGAAAATTAGAATTGCTATCTCATGGGAAATAACTATTAACAACAATCAAAGGAGATTTTTTTGGTTAATTATTCCAAGGAAAAAAATAAGCCTGTAACACTCTAGAAAGGCATAAAGGGAAACACTAACACCCCAAATTCAAGAGAATGTTATAGGTAGTTGGAAGCCCTCAGCCTGTTTTTCTAAAACTTTGTGATAACTTCCTGAAAGTTTATCCTCATCCTATTGATCTTTTTCACTGAATGCTTTCATAGCTTTCTATGACCTGCAGAAGACATCTTCAGAACAGAATTTAAGGCCAGCCATAGTGCCAATAATTATTATTATTAATTATTATTATTAAATTACCCAACATTCTCTCCTAATTTAGATAAAAAAGAGTGACTTTTGGAGTTGATCTTCAGTGGAGCAATTTCTAGTTTTAATTATGCTATTATCCAAATTTGTAATTTTATGTTTGTGGAGGTCTTTACATTTGCTTCTTGTTGGCAAGCAAGATATAGATGGCTTCTTTCCAGCTCAACAGTTCTAGAAACAACTTGGCTACTTTTAAAGGATAATAGGGAAGGAAACAGGATGAGGAAAAGCTGGAAGAAGTTACAGATTTTGAAAAGAATCCATACACGAGGAGAATGTAAAAACATTTCAGACTTCAACATTTATCAGCCTACCAAAGGAAAATGTTAAAGAAGTATTAGCTAAGAACTATACACTAAGTATATAAAAATAAATGTCCACAAGAAATATACTTACAACAAAGAAGCAAAATGACCAAATGCCACTGTTTTTTCTTCCCTTGCGGAATATGAATGAAATCACATAAGTGAGGAAGATGAGAGACAGGACATAACCAATAGCACATGGGATCTGAAATCAACAGGATTCGTGAAGCTTAATTAGGGATAAAGGCAATCCAGGACAGGACTCAGATTCCCACACTCCATCGCAGGGAAGGAATTTACAGCTATTCAGTGTATCACAATGCACCATGCACAAAAACAGTTTGAGTCAACACAGTGTCTAATGAAACTGTGGGGCAGTTGTCACTTACTTGAATAATACGATTTACAACTGTGAATAGAGTCTCCTGGAAGCTTAAAGCGAAGTCCATTAAATACATAAAAATGAAGATGAAGCAGTACAGAGGAACGTCCACGCACGCCTGCCCGAACCAGTAAGCGGAAGGGAAGAGGCCTGAGATCCGTAGCTGGGACCAAGTCTTGCTCTGTTTAGGACAGAGCAAAGACACCCGATGAGTTTTAAGCCAGTGACTACTCTAAGTGACTCCTTCATTTGTACTGATTCTGGACCACAGCTACAATAGTTATCCTGACTAAACGTATGAATTATTTATTAACATTAATATCAGTGTTCTGGGGGTGCCAGTGGCTCACCCCTATAAATCTAGTTATTCAGAGCACTTGTGTGTGTCTTTGTTTAATTTGTAACAAAGCCTTACAGACAGGTGCAAATAGTAAATCCTCTTTTGCAACTCAGAACTCATTGCTGATAGGAGATTTTGGTACAAGTAAGAAGGAATATGATAAAAGAAAATCTAGTTATTCAGGAGGCTGAGCTTGGGAGGAACACGTTCCAAAGTCAGTGCAGGCAGAAAACTCTACAAGACTGTGTCTCCCTTTAACTATCAAAATGCTAGACTGGGAAGACGGCTCAAGTGGTAGAGTGCCAGCAAGAAGGCCAGGCAAGAGCAGGAAGTCCTGGATTCAAAGCTTTCCTTTTTTTTTTTTTTTTGGGTCTGGTCGTGGGGCCTGAACTCTGGGCCTGGGCGCTGTCCCTCAGCTCTTCAGCTCAAGGCTAGCACTCTACCACTTGAGCCACAGCGCCACTTCCGGCTTTTTTCTTTTTTTTTTTTTGCTTATGTGGTGCTGAGGAATCGAACCCAGGGCCTCATGCATGCAAGGCAAGTGCTCTACCACTGAGCCACCTTCCCAGCCCGGATTCAAAGCTTTCTGTCAGTACACACAGACACAGAGATGTGTGTTTGGTAAAATATTCTGCTGTTTAACAGATACAAAGGAGGAAGAAGTAATTATAAATGTTTTAGGCAATAGGCACAGCAATTATATTTATATCACACAATACACGTTATATACCATGAACAGTAATAGCATATAATATATCATTTTTTCTTTTTAAATTATAATGTGAAGTATGTATATTAGAACTCTACAACTTGTGGGTAGAGATGGGAGGGAAGGATTGGGAAAGTATGAGGGATCAGAAGACACTGTCCAAAAGGAAACATACTCATTACCTGACTCATGTAATTGTAATCCACCTGTATATCACCTACATAATAACAATAAAGTAAATTAATTTAAAAATTCTAATTTTATGATTTTTAAGTAATTGTACAAAGGTGTTGCAATTCACCTATGAGTTTATGAGTATAATGAATGCATCTTGGTTTTTTTTTTGTTTGTTTCTTGCCAGTCCTGGGGCTGGAGCTTGAACTCAGGCCCTGAGCACTGTCCCTGAGCTTCTTTTGCTCAAGACTAGCACTCTACCGCTTGAGCCACAGAGCCACCTCTGGTTTTTCTGTGTATGTGGTACTGAGGAATTGGACCAAGGGCTTCATGCATGCTAGGCAAGCACTCTACCACTGAGCCACCTTCCCAGCCTCTATAATGCATCTTGACCAATGTCACCCCTTTCACCCTCCTCCCCCATGCTTCAAACTTTTCTTCCCCTACCCTCTGTTTTGGTGTGCTAGAACTGGGATAATTTATTATCATGAGTGCCATTGCAGCCAAAGGAAGAAGGAGCTCAGGGTTTCTATGGGAGATGTTTTCAAGTCTGGGTCGTATTAGCTCCAGAATGACTGACAGTAACCTCACATCAGTCAATGGCAGGTCATAGGTTAGAAGTGGGTATTAAATGGCACTGTTCTCTTTTTTGGACAACAGAATTACCTTGGAGAGGGGAAGTGAAGCAAAGGAAGGAGAAGTGAGTAGACCGAGATGCTTACATAAACTTATGGATTTACAATAATGAAATCACCAAGATGGAGCACTGAAGGATAGATGATTGATAGCTGTGAGTATACAGCTAATGACACGTGACCAGGATTGAGGAATCTCCCTAAGGTTTCTACTCAACACGTGGCACAACTGTAAAATCAGAATCTTCAAGATTTTTGCAAGATGCTCAGGTAAACTGGCGACACAGCAACAATGCATGGGGATCAATGACATAGTGGAAAGTAAGATGTAAACCCTTTCCATTTGACATTGGAATTTGCTTCCTACCGTTCTAAGCACTTGCATTTCCAAAATGCTATTTTCCTTGATTTCACAAATCTCTCCTTAGCTAACTTCTTTGAGGTAGTTTTCAAAGGGATTGGGGGGGCGGGGAGTAGGGAAAGCAGGAGAAAAATGAGGGAGGAGGTAACAAATTTGATAAGAAATGTACTCACTACCTTGCATATGTAACTGTAACCTTGACAATAAAATAAAATAAAACTTTAAAAAGTAGTCATGTTAACCACATAGTCGCATGAGGCGTGATGCATTTCTACCTTTCTTCCAATTCTCCTGTCCCCCTTTTTCATCAGGAAACTTACTGAGAATTTTAAGGAATCACAAATTTGCCTCCTGTTACAGTAGTTACTTTTACCTTTCTAAGAATTTCATGTAACAAACATCTTTCAGTATTTGTCCTTTCAGTGTAATGGTTATTGTTTTTTTTCAAATTTCTTAGTAGTATTCCATAGATAAAAGTTTATCAGCTCACAGCCTGATGTTATCCGAAGTCATTGGCTATCATGAAAAGGTTTTAATATTTGAGTCAACATGGAAAAATGTTTTCTTTTTCTTGGGTATATACATATGTAGAAGAAGAATAGCTAGGTCACAACCATTTCTTAGCTGACTACAAACAGATTTTTTTGCAAAGTCATCACACAATTTACCAGGAGTATTATGAGAGCTCCAGTTTTTCCACATTTCCCAAACACTTAATATTGCCAATAATTATAATCATATTCATTTTATGTGGGAGTATCCCATTGGGGTTGTTTGCCTGATTACTCATAGGAGTATTTTTCTGTCTATCTTCACAGGGGAACTATCTGTTCACATATTTCATCTACTTAAAAATAGATTATTTTTTGTCATTGAAGCATGAGTTCTGTAAATATACTTGATAGAAATCTTTAGATAGATGCATATGCTTTGTGAATATCTTTCTCCCAACCTGTGGCTTTTAATTTTCTTATTGACCCTGATGAAGCTCAAGTTATCTTTTTCTTTTGTGCTATGTGTGACTATACTGTATTATGAAATATTTGTCTACCATATGGTCTATGATTAATTTCAAATTAATTTTGTGCATAGTGTTTGTTTGGTGTGAAGAACATTCTTTTTTTCATGCTGATTGTCAAGTTGTACCAGTACAATTTGTTGAAAAATCTGGCCTTACTCCTACTTGAATTCCTTGACTGTTTTATTTTATTCACATATATATATGTATATCACACACACACACATACACACACACACACACACACACACACACACACATATATATATATACTACATTCTTAATTACTATAATTTCATACCAAGCCTTGAATTCAGAAGCATGTTCTTCTAACTTTATTTCTCTTTTTCATAGTCATCTTGATTATTTTAAATCTATTCTAGGTTTTCTGCATACTCAGATAAATCATTATTCTCCTCTATTTCTACATATACTTATACTCTCATCTATGGGAGAAATCTTCCTATTATTTTTATAACTTAGAATTTATATTTGAGTTGGTTGGTCAATTCAAAATAAAGCTATAATTATCTTGGTGAAAATACTTCATCTTATCTTTAGCTTCTAATTATCCCCAAGTAACTGAAGCTTCTCAGTTGCTCATTATTACCTTATAATCATCGATGCTGCTCATGGCAATATAAGGAGGACAACTGGATGCCAAAATCAGCCAGATGATGGTATGTCCCAGGTATTCAAATGGATTGCTCTGTATTTTCTGAGAAGGCAAAGGATATAATGAATGGAATGACCAAATTCTAATTTTACTTTCTAGAGTATATTTTTATTTTTTTACTTTTTATTTTTTTTTTTGGGTCCAGTCATGGGGCCTGAACTCTGGGCCTGGACGCTGTCCCTCAGCTCTTCAGCTCAAGGCTAGCGCTCTACCACTTGAGTCACAGCGCCACTTCTGGCTTTTTTCTTTTTGCTTATGTGGTGCTGAGGAATCAAACCCAGGGCCTCATGCATGCAAAGCAAGCGCTCTACCACTGAGCCACCTTCCCAGCCCTAGAGTATATTTTTAAAGGTATGCAAAGGTATGTCTTAGGTTGTTTTGAAAATTCCAATCCCTTCCATTTCTCCTCTCTTTGATGTATGACTTTTGACTTTACTCTAAAATCTATTGTTAAGAAAACGGATTCAACAAACATATAATTTGCTAACATTGCCTTTTGGTAAATAATAACAGCAAGCTTTTTGTTGTCTTACCTCACTTTACAAATTAACCAAGAGCATATAAACAAATTTACCTTTCATTCTCTCACTGATTTTTACTTTTTTTCAAATGTGTTATTGGACTCAAAAATCATACCATATGTTAGGGACATCCAGATCTATATTGCTTGAGGATTTGAAAGTAGACAAGAAGTATATTTGGTCAGGACAGCGAAAGCCATATACCTATCAGTCTTGACTGTTTTGTGTGCTAGTTCTGGGGCTTTAGTTAACTCAGGTCTGGATGCTATCACAGCTTTTTCATCCAAAACTGGTGCTCTATCACTTGAGCTATAGTTGTTACTCTTTGGTGATTAATTGGAGATAAGAGTCTAATGAACTTTCTTTTCCTGGATGGTTCTGAACTCCTATCAATGCTTAGATCTCAAACTCCTGAGCAGCTATGATTACAGGTATGAGCCCGCATCTCTTAGTCATTCCTGAATGTTTAAGGATAGAAGGTTCACATACTTTCTTGACAGCTTGTTCCCTGCTATTTTTATGATTCACACAATTGTTTGCTTAAGTATATTACTGAAAAAAAGTTATAGCCAGAGTCTGGTTTTCTTCAGCTTGCACATCATCAAGATACTTGCTAACCAGAGAATGGGGAAGATGAAGGTTTCTGTCAGACTCTTTCAAACACCCTGACAAATCCAATGACTTGGGGAAGGACAGAAGCAAGGTTTGAACCTCCAGAAAACTCTTACTTTTGGAGTAAGGCGAAGGTAAATTTGAATAGCAAATAAAGGAAGTTGCTGCAGATATTGATTTAAGTAAATACATTGGGGACATAAACAAAGGGGAACTACTGGATGACAATAGACTTATTCTCACAAAATAGGATTCCTTTTCAGGGAAGCACAAAGGAATTTCTGACCAGCTTTGTTAGAAAATATGAAAAGAGGAAGTGGCTCTGTGGCTCCAGTGGTAGAGTGCTCGCCTTGAGCTGAAGAGCTGAGGGACAGTGCCCAGGCCCAGAGTTCAAGCCCCACGACCAACAACAACAACAACAACAACAACAAAAAAGAAAATATGAAAAGAATGATTAATAATATTGTTTCTGTAATGATTATGATCACTGATTTCCATGAATACGTGATCATTTTCCATCTGTATTATTAGAAAACCCTAGAACTGAGTGGGATATTGACAATTTAACGATCCCTATCATTCCTTTATGCATTCAACAAAGAAGTTACTTAGGGCTTGTAGTTCCAAGCCTATTCTTGGTGGCAATATATTTATTTACTTTGTTTAAAAAAAACCACATACTCCCTACATATATGATAGGGAGAAATATATCTTAAAAATAAAGGGATCATTAGTAATTATGTTAGTTCTCTGATTTCCATAATTAAGTAATTTGCATAATTTGCATGGTTGAAATTGCCTGGGCCTTTGCTTAGGAATAAGATTTTTTAATTCCCTGTTTGGAAATGATGTATTGGTAGGTCTAGGATAGACCAAAAGTATCAATATTTTTGACTAGTGTCTGTAGTGATTGTCATGTATACACTTTATAGTTCTAGCTTAACCTTTGGCCTTCCTTCTAAGAGCTCGTCCTTCTGTTTGTGCTAGCTGCAGTGTTGCTTTACTTTATCCTTGGAAAATATTTTAGCAGTTCCATTTTTGGGGTTAAAAAAATTCCACCCATCTAATTGTAACCCCTCTGTATGACATTTTCACACAAAAAAAAATCCCAAAACTCTGAAAAGTATATTCATTTTCCAAAGTCCAGAACCTACCATGAATCCAAATGTTAATGACCCAGTGGCTTACCTCAGTAAGAGAAAGATCTCATTACTTCAAAGGGTGATGTAGGCAGATAGTCCATAAGACTTGCACTTACCCCTGGGAATGTGCTCCTGTCTGTCTGGATACGTGCGGATGGAGCAAACATCCCAAGCAGCCCATTGCTCACAATATCCATAAGAACTGGGAAGCAATTCAGTCTCTTGGTATTGCATACTAAGGAAAATCTATAATCCTAAAATGTAACATGTAAGTTTATAAATGACTGCAGACCTTCATTGTTTTTCCTAAAGAAAGTAAAATTCAATATTTTAATAGATTGCCTTTATATATGTATGTAAAGATACACACACACATATATATTTATTTACTTATGTATTTGGTGCTGAAGATTGAAATTTGAGCTTCAAGGAGATTAGGCCAAAAGATTTCTCCATGCCATGAGCTATGCCTCCCAGTTCTAATCCCAAGATCATGTTTCAAAATTCTTTTGTCAATAATTTGTAAAAACCATGTAAATGCTAAGTAAAAAACAATGTGCAAGAAAATCACGAATGGGGACAAATAAAATAAAACATGCAGATAGTAAAACAATGTAGTTTGATTCACCTAATGCCTTGCTGAAGGCAAGGTTTGGAGTGTTTAAGAACACGGCAGCCAGCATGGGGCTGGGAAGGTGGCTCAGTGGTAGAGCGCTTGCCCTGCATGCCTGAGGCCTTGGGTTCGATTCCTCAGCACCACATAAGCAAAAAGAAAAAGGCTGGAAGTGGTGCTGTGGCTCAAGTGGTAGAGCGCTAGCCTTGAGCTGAAGAACTGAGGGACAGCTCCCAGGCCCAGAATTCAGGCTCCACGACCGGACTCACCCCCCCAAAAACAAACAAACAAACAAACAAACAAACAAAGAACACGGCAGCCTTTCCAGATGTATCATTAAATCCTTGAGAGACAATGGGAATCCTTTGGAATGAAATGTGCACCTAAACAAGGACACTTGAATACAGCAAGCGTTTTTCTAATACAGCTTGTGTTACATAGACAATGACGGGGATACAAATAATCACTTATCATACCAATGAATCTCGTTCTCTAAGTGAAAAAGAATTAAATAGAGCATATTATCTCCTTTTCCGTTTTTGCCTCTTCAATTGGAGACTTGGGAAGATTAGCTTTCCGGTCCTGCGAGGGAGGGGCTGGCCCAAGAGCAAGGTACCTTTTCATTGCCAGACACTATGATGGCGCCATTGTAGGAGGGATCGTCCACGCCAGTTCCAGTTCCCGATTTGTCCACCTCCAGGGCGATGTTCTGGTGCTCCACAGAATGGAGGAAGTCATCAATGCTTGCCCCTAAGGTGCAGTGTAATGTATTAGCTGTTTCAATGCTAAAAACATTGATGTCAAATTACTGTGATCTGAATTCTCAGGGTATTTTCCCACATCACAACATGCTGGCGGTTGTGAATTAAGAATACATTCCTTTCTCAAGGACTGAATTTCATCATATGTTCATTTGCTTAGGATCACGCAAATCATTTTTAGCAACTTATTTTTTTGTCATAGATTTATTGTGTAGAATCTTGCAATGAACAACTGTAACCAATATGGTTTTCTTAATGGGTGATGTCTACTAATTAACCATAAAACTTCCTATAACTCATTTTAGGGACTGCTACATTGTTGATTTTTGAATTCTTTCCATTCTCTTTCCCTTCACTCCCCTCTCCTTCCCTTCCCTTCCTATCTTTCTGGTGGTGTGGGGCTTGAATTCAAGGCCTAAGCACTTTTGCTCAAGGCCAGCGCTCTACCACTTAGAGCCATAGCTCCGCTTTGGGTTTTTGAGTGGTTGATTGGAGATAAGAGTCCCACAGGGACATTTCTGCCCAGGCTGGCTTTGAACCTTGATCCTCAGATCTCAGCCTCCCAAGTAGCTATTACAGGCATGAGCCACTAGTGCCTGGCTCAAATTATTTATTTATTTTTTATTTTTTTAATTTTTAAAAAAATTATTTTGTAGTAAAGATACTGTACAGAGGGGTTACAGTTACATGAGTAAGGCAGTGAGTAAGGCAGAGTAAGGGAATGAGCACTGTTACCCCCTCCTTTGTTGTTCTCCCACTATCCCTTCCCTCCCCCTTCCCCCTCCCCATCTCCCCGAAGTTGTAAAGTTCATTTCCAATATACTGTCCTGTGGGTATCATTGTTGCAATGGGTCATCCTGTGTCCTTGTTTCAGCATTTTGTTATTCCCCTTCTCCTCCCCAAATTAGACAAATGTATATACAAGATGCAGGGTACCAAAGTCAAGTACAGTGATAACAGGGGATATACCACAGAGGGAAGAACATACAAAAGAAACCAAAAAATCACATAGTGCATTAAAAACTGCAACAATAAAGAAAGACCTCTTGTGTCCATATCTTGGGGTTCATTTTGCTTAGCATCATCTTATTTGGTCATGTGTACATAGCTTTTGAGCTTTTCTGCTCATCTGATAAAATTATTCTAGACATATACTAATTATTGCAAATGAGGGAAACCATGGGACCTATATTTCTTTGTGTCTGGCTTACTTCATTTAGTAAGATTTTTTCCAAGTCTTTCGATTTCCTAACAAATAAAGTGGTATCATTCTTTCTGATGGAAGCATAGAATTCCATTGTATCTGCATGGCAAAGGACAAAGCTAGTAAGATCAATAGAAAGCCCATGGACTGGGAGAAGATCTTTACTAGCCATACAACAGACAAGGGTCTCATATCTAAAATATACTTAGAACTCAAAAAAATTAAATCCTCCAAAAACAAATTTTCAAAGAAACAACCACACCATTAAGAAGTGGGCTAAAGACTTAAAGAGAGACTTCTCTGAAGAAGAAATAAGAATGGCCAGTAGACACATGAAGAAATGCTCAACTTCTCTGGCCATAAAAGAAATGCAAATCAAAACAACACTGAGATTCCACCTCACCCCAGTTAGAATGGCTATAATCAAGAACGCTAATAACAACAGATGCTGGAGGGTATGTGGCCAAAAGGGAACTCTACTGAACTGTTGGCAGTGTAAACTTGTTTAACCACTTCGGAAAGAAGTATGGATGTTCCTCAAAAGACTACACATAGAGCTCCCCTATGACCCAGCAATCCCACTTCTGGGCATTTACCTCATTGATCACAAAAAAGGCAATACTAAAGCTACCAGCCCAACTATGTTTATCTCAGAACTATTCACCATAGCTAAGATATGGAACCAACCCAGATGCCCCTCATTAGATGAGCTGATCAAGAAAATGTGACACGCACACACACACACATATACACACACACAATGGAACTTATTTCTTGATACAGGAAGGGAGCTTCTAATATGTGGACTTCCGCAGTCCCTCTCCCCTGAACAGCAAGCATAACCGCTAAAATACTAACTAAAAGCAAAACAAAACAACAAAAATTCCATGTAGTCAACACTTCTTAAAACTTCATCAAGCATCTACAGAATATGAAGAAATATAGATCCAAGGAAATCTACTAAAATTTGGTAAGAACACTTGTCTGCTCAGTAAGCACAGAAGATACTCAACATTATCAGCCACCAACAAAAATGAAGATTAAAAAACTACAAGGTATCATGTGACACCTAATAATGGGTATGGAAAACAAGCAGGAAATAGTGTGGGAAAAGTTGTGCAGAAATTTGAGCCTTCATAAATGGCAGTGTAAGCACACCATAGTATATCCAATTTGAAAACAATTCGGTTGGTCCTTAAGGGTCAAACATCCATCATCACATGACTCAATAAATTCCACTCCTAGGAAGACACTCAAAGTCAGGAAAATATATTTATACAAAAGGTTATATGTGAACATTAATAGAAGCATTATTCTTAATAATCAGTTGTTGGGAGTATCTATCTGTTGAAGAGTGGTAAATAAAATCAATGGGAAGCCTCTGCTATTGTCACTCCCTGAAGGAGAAGAATTCAAAGATGATACAAACAATTAGAGAATTTAAACAGATGGTTGAATGAAATAAACAATGAAGGATGTACAAGTGGAATTCAGTAAAGACATAGAAATCTTTTTTTTAAAGGAAGCAAACTAAAATCTTGGAAATGAAAAGACCCCAATAGCCCAAATTTTTAAAAACCGTAATTAATAGAACAAAACAATTTAAAGGTTATCAGGTTGAAAAGAAAGCAGAAGAATTTGGTTAGTCAAGAACATGGGGGGAAAAACCCTAAGAAAATATAAAATGAAAGTACAAGCCCTCTTATACAGTCTAAGTTATGGGAATAGAAGAAAGAGAAGATGATATAAAGTAAAGGCATTGAGAATCCATTCAATAAAATAATAGCAGAAAATTTCCTCCACCTTGAGAAGGAGATGGTCACACATGTGGAAAGGCCAACACCTAATATGCAAGACAGAAGAAGAAACATCCCTGGATACATTGTAGTTAAAACACTAGACATGCAGAATAACAAAGGGATGTGGACAGTTGGGAAGGAGAAGAGACACATTACATGAAAAGGGAAGTCCAAGAGGAGAACAGTGATTTTGATAGCATATCAACCTCTAGAATATTAAAGTACAAGATTACTACCTCAGGTAGCTACAGCATAGATGAACTTTGAGATGCAGTATTACCTGTTTTATTGATGATCAGCAATTGGGTAAGAGGTGCCTGGGGTGGTTGTCCCGGAGCATGGAAGTACAAATGAGGGGAAAGTTCCCAGGTGTAACTGTTTTGATATATTTTTATCAAGATATATTCCAAAAGAAGAGGACAAAATCCAGCTGCCAGAATCAATAGCCTACAGAGAAGAAATTTGCCAATGTAAATACACGATCATTTCCTAACATTTCCCATCCCAATCACTGCAGATTGAACTCAGTTCCTGGTCTTGACTTGAGTCACATCCCTAGCACTTTTGTTTGCATTTTGTTTTTGATGTCATGTCTGACTTTGCCTGGGCCATTCTTGAGCCATGATCTTCCTGCCTCTGCCTGTGAAACAGCTTTCTTATCTTTTGGAAAGGTCCTGAGGAGATTATAATGTCATGAGATGAAGAAACTGGAGAAATAAACCATGTAATTCTTTGCCTAAATAAGTAATCTTTGTTTCTTAGTGTTTTGTCTTCTCTTCTAAATTGGAGGAGCTAAGATGTAAATTTACCCTTTGGTTATTTCTCTTGCTCTTGGTCATTGGGTCACCTACACTATTTCATGGGATGTACACCCTTTAACTCCTGTCTAGTTTCTGTCTACGCGTTGTGTTTCCGGTTTGATACATTGCTTTTCTGCTGTTTAATTCACCACATTTTAGTTCTATTTTCTTCATGTTACTCATCTTCTTAGATGCCCTGTTTCTTTCAGTGACTCCATGATTTCTTTACTGTCCAGGTTCAAATTCTGAATTATTTTCAACCTTTATTCTCCTGTTTTCTTGATATCAAATAGATGAAAAAATTCTATTACAATTATGTAATAGAATTTATGTTTACAATTTATGTTTTACTTTGAAACCTCTCTCTAGTCCTAATTTATGATTACATCTTGTCTGAAGTCCTGCAAAATGGCTGACATCGTTCTATTCTCCATTCTCTCCAGACTTTGTTATGGAGTATTTCCTAGTTTAATATTAAATTTTTTTCTTAAATCATGATACTATCCCCACCATCTCAAAATTTTGTTTAGGAAATATTTGTCTAAGTCCAATGATATGCCCGCTCAGTTCTTTCTTGCTTATTTAAAACACAGTTTCAAGGCATGGGTTGATAGGCAAGGCCATGGTAGATGGTAATGGGAGGAGATGTGTCTTGGGATGGGGATGTTGTGCATGTAGTAGGAACAGAGAACAAGGTACTTCCACAAAGGAAGCTGGCAGAAACTGTGAGGTTTAGGGAAAGCCAGTAGAATAACCACACAGCCTCTTGACCATGGCATGGACCTTGCCAAAGAGAATTCACATTCCATAGGGAAGGCTCACTGCCATATTATGGATCATTTGTATGGGAGGAGGAAGTGTCATGGGAAACTAAACTGCTTCCACTTTTCCTCTTGAATCCTGTGGAAAACATTGTAAGTTCCCTGTGTCAGTTTCCTCAGAGATAACTATTAAGGCCATAGTCTAAAATGGCTATTATGATTTCCCCTCCGAGATTTTGTTTTTTTTTTAGTTTTGTTTTTCCTCTTGTTTGTTTGCCTTAGTTACTTCTGATGCTTTGGATAAAAACATAAAACCTGTGGATCCCTGGTACTCACAAGGAAAGAAGAGCTTTCTTCTCATGCTTCAGCTTCAGCAAGCGAACTTTTGCAATGGCACAGATTTGATATGCCCAGAGGGCCACACCGCTGGTCATCTTTCTCATCTCCCTCAGGGAAGAGAGGATGTGTTCCATCTCCATAAGCCTTTCTGTGTCCCCAGCTCTTTCAACTTGTGTGTCTCCCAAAATGTCAGTATCTTCAAAACACAAAAGAGGCGATCCATAAAATCCCACTCAGAAGCAATTCATAAATTCCCACTTGAGACATGTGTCACCGAGCTTCCTGCAGTAGCTTGTCTTGTTAAGGTTATGACAATAATTAGAACCTTCTGTATTCTTCTAGGCATTCTATGGCATGACTGGTATCTGCCTAGAACTGGAAAGATACCTAAAATACAAATTTCTGGGACAAAAGGAAGAGTAGAAAGGAGATGTGATATCTCTTTTGTATATAGATAATACACTAAAGAAGTGAGATAAAAATGTGGTGTCATCACAACTTGGAAATTTAGTAAAGAAAGCAAGCTTTTTTTCAGATAGAGTTTTATGCTACTTTTGCTAAGGGCTGGTTTTGGGCCATAATCTTCCTACCTCTGCCTACCAAGTAGCTTGGATTTCAGGCATGTGCTACCATTCTTAACCTCATATTAAGGACTTTTATCTTATTAGATGAGGGAAGAAAAATAGTAAGAATAGTTTCATAAAAGGAGAAGCCATTTGTAGGGGAGAAAATTCCTCTTGCTGTTCTCCTTCTTGGGGCAACAAGCAGATGGCAGAAGGAGAAAGTGAACAAAGGCATGAATAAAATGAAAGTAGCCGGGATTAAACACACTCTAGTCACAGGGTCACATGTTGGCAGTTACGATTGACTGTAATCCTGCAGGGTTCAAGTGATAAGATGAAGTTGCAGTATCTATGACTTTTTCCCATGGGGCTGCTTTTTTCTAAGTCTTTGGTAACAGCACACCAGAGGGCAGGAAGGAAAACCTGGGAATCACATGGGAATGAGATGTGGAGTCTTGCATGAGGTATCATCAAGGTGTATGGGGATCTTCATTTGTGTAATACATCAGTTCAACAAGGGCTAGTCATTGGATAAGAAAGCAGAAAGACGTATATTGAAGTAAAATGGACCTTGGGTAGGTCTAAAGCATGTGTATTGTCAGAGAGCAAAGCGGTAGTATATAGAGAGCTATCATCCAAGATAATGATCAGAGTCGAAAGTTAGCTTTGATTAGTTGATTAATTGTATAAGTGTGGTGGCAGACTGAAAATCAGGAGGACTTCCCCTGTGGTTGAGAAATTTAGTAACCATTTCTCTACCTCATGGAGAAATCATCAGAATTTTGCTAATGTTTCAATTCAAAGTCATGCTGAAGAAGAGTTCTGATTTTGTCTTTGATTCACTTAAAGTGGTGATTGAACAGCATGTAATGTAAATGACAAACTACACATCCAGAGGTTAACTGTCTCCCAAAGCCCACAGATTTGTATTTCACATCTGTGAAATACAAATTAGATTGATTTATCCATCTGGATTGTCAGCAGCCTGAGGGAGGAAGAGTCAAAACCTTTTCTAGGCATTGCTTTATATAGGTTCTTTTCCACAGTAATGACCATGGGTAAAAGCAGGAAAACGTAGCCCCTACAGAGACACGAAAAAGGCCATCAGAATCTATTACTATGGGTCATCAGTTACATGGTCCTCATGTTGGAATGGACAAATATCTATGATAAAACCCTGTGGTAAGTTCTCCTGGGAAACACAGAAAACATTACTGAACTGATGTAAAATTTCAGTAGAGAAACAACTAGAAGGAGCCAATGGAAATATCAGGAGGAAAATAGTATATCAGAAATGAAATTCATTAGTTGGGGTTCAAAGCAGTCTGAACAGAAGAAAAGAAGATATCTATGAGCTTGAAAGCAAATAGGCAGCTCCCACCGCTGGTGGGTCCTGAGATTTTGTGCTTTGGCATTCTACTATTGAGTCACATCTCCAGCCTTTAGTTTCCAGTATTTAGTTTTTGGGTACGGTCTCACTTCCTACCTGGGAGTATACTTAAGTGTGAGCTCTCCCTACTTTTAGGCCTATTTTTTTTTTTACCTTGCTAGCATCACAGATGTGTATCATCACATTCAACTTTCCCCCATGGAGACAGAGTCTTGTGGACTTTTCCATTTTGTGCTGGGCTGGAGCCACAATCCTCCTAATCTCAAGCTGGAGATGACTGGTGTGTACTATTGCCCCAAGCTATGTGTTGAGAGGGTAAATCTCATGTGCTTTTGCCAACGCTGGCCTCAAAGCATGACCACTTTACTCCCGGGCTCCCAAATAGCTTATATTATAGACATGAGCCACAGGAGCCCCACTTTCACATTGTCCAGTTTCTAACACAAAGAAAGATAAAGAATGAACGATCTCATCAGAAAACCTGGGATCTGTAAGTCAGTATCAAATGTCTGATCTGTGTGTTCTTTATTACTGGTTGCCAGAGCTTTTAACCAGAAAAAGGGAAATGAACATTCTAAGATGGGACATTCCCAAACACAGGAACACATACCAAACAATGGCAGTTCTAGAAAAGGAAGAGTGAATGGATCAGGAAGTATACACAAAGAAATAATAGCCAAAAATCTCAAATTTGATGAAAAAATACTAATCTACACATGCTAATCTACCCACGACATGTGTGGTAAATATAAACATATTCATCTCTAAAGATACCACACTCAAACTATCAAAAGCAAAGAACACCACCTTTGTAATAACTATAAACACTTTCAAAAACACCACACAACAAAAAGCAAAGGACAAGAGAACGTTAAAAGTAGAGAGAAGAAAACAGCTTTTCATATACAGAGAACTTTAGTAAGGTAATAAGTCCTGCAGGCAGAGGGATGGCATACAAGGTTTATGAAGAAGGAGACTTCACTAAATGTTTTGTCTGAGATTTCGGACTATGATGGGATCAGCAAGCCTTACATGAAGGAAAACGAGCTATTTTACATGACAAGCAATATTGGCAGAGGGTGCATCTCATCTCTGTCCCAAGCTGTCCAAGAACCATCTTAAGGTTGAGACTCCACATTTTAAAGTCACATATTTGAAATGTTGTCTTCTTGAGATATTGATTGCCCTTGAGGTGTTGTGAATGATTGGGCTTAGTAATTTTGTGCATTTTATTTACCCAGTTCATCAACTGCGGATTTTCCTTCTAGTTTCAGGAACACTTCATTCAGAGTTGTCATGGATACCCCATAATTCTCAATTCCCAGGCCAGGAGAGTTGTCAAGATCCTTGTACAATTCTGAAGAATACACACATAGCAATAAATCAAAACAGCAAAGATCATGAAGAAATTTAAGAAGTCTTCAACCTAAAAAGTACAAGCATAGTCAATGTTACCTGACATATTTTAAAATTTAACATTTCATAATAAGTAATCTCATTTATATATTATTTTCTGTTTTTCATTATGTGTATGGCTTAAATCTCCCTTCCTTCCTTCCTTTCTTTCTTCCTTCCTTCCTTCCTTCCTTCCTTCTTCCCTTCCTTCCTTCCTTCCTTTCCTCCCTCCCTCCTTCCTTCTTTCCTCCTTCCTTCTTTCTTTTTAATTTTTTTTCTATTTTTTTGTCAATCAGGGGGCTTGAACTCAGGGCCAGTGGCTCATACCTGTAATCATAGCTACTCAGGAGCTTGAGATCTGAGTATCATGGTTCCAAGTCAACTTAGGCAAAAAAGCCTGTGAGGCTCTTATTTCCAATTAACTTCAAAAAGCCAAAAGTGGAGCTATGGTTCAAGTGGTAGAATCTAACCTTGGCACAAAAGCTCAGGGACAGTGTCCAGGCTCGGACTTCAAGCCCATGGACCATCATAAAACAAAAAAAAAGTTCTCTTTCTGATAAAAGATGAAAAATAAATATAAGACTGAAGACCAAATAGAGAATGAAGGATTGATATGGGGTTTCTTAGACTAGTAGAAAAATGTGATGGTAATAGTTTATTCTTTAATTAAATCACAAAAATATTTGGAACAAGTAATTATTCATAAGGCTATGAATAATGTTTTTGCCTGTCTGGGTTTGAAGGAAGATGGTTGATTAAATGATGCCTAGCCAGGCACCCGTGGCTCATGCCTGTGATCCTTGCTACACAGGAGGCTAAGATCTGTGGATCCCAGTTCAAAGCCAGCCCAGGAAGGAAAGTCTGTGAGACTCTTCTCTCCAATTAATGATGGAAAAAGCCAAAAGTGGTGCTGTAGCCCAAGTGGAAGAGCACTAGCCTTGTGCAAAAGGAGCTTAGGGACAGTATCCAGGCCCAATTCAAAGCCTAGAACCAGCAATAAATAAAATAAGTAGATAGATAGATAGATGCCTGACTGTAAACCTAAACTTTAAGTTTAGACAATCCGAAATTTCACTCTGAGCTGTCTACTTGATCAAGAGTTTCATCTGGAATACTCTAACAACCAATACAGAAAAGATTTATGATTTAAACAGCTAATGGAAGTCACATGCTGATTAAGCTTCACTTTACCTAAATGTTTTTTCTTTTTAAAAAAACCACCAAATTTCTTCTAAATTATAACAATCTTAAAACGTATTACTTAGGATTTAATTAACACATTGTTTAATGCTTCTAAGGACTTGTGCTCTCTCCATAAAATGTGCCACTGTATGACTATATGGGGTAATTTCATCATACAGATGGCAAAGTTAATTTTCTCCTTCACTCAACCCAGGTCCTCAGAACAGCACCTGGCACTGACAACCTGAGCGAAAACCTATTAGCTTGGAAAACCTGATGTTACTATATATATATATATATATATATATATATATATATATATATATAAAAACTTGACTAAGAGAAATAGTCTTGTGGGTGTTTTACAGACATTTAACCATTTGTGTTCATGTATGGTTGTAAATACTGGAATATTCTGCTATATACTGCAAGAAGAAAGAAGGCTAAGAGGTCTAAAAAAGCCCAAACCTTACAAAGTAATTTAGATGCAATATTTCTCATTCTGTATAAAATCATCATCATTTTACTATTACTTTGATCATGTTTCAATATCTGAGCGTATTATAACCTCAATAAGTGTTGGTTACAAAAATATCTTCATTATTATTTTTAGTGAATAATATTGACATAGTTGACTTCATTACATTCACGTGTATTACCTGGAAACCTACAGGTTGTTTCTAAGGGTAACGTATAGACCAGCTTTCCTTCACTTTCTGCTGATAACTTGGCATTGGGGATGTGCTGTTTAACAAGAGATGTAATGTTTTCCCGAGCACATATTTCCTTCAACTGCAAACTAATATATATGTATATAGAAAAAAGAAAGGCATGTTATTTGACATAGTCTACAATGTAATGAAAATAAATAACTCATTTTTATGTAGGGGGGGGAAGAAAGTAAATAAAAACGAGTTGCAAGAAAGGTATTGTGCAGGGATGAAGTAGGGTGATGAAAAGTGCATCAAACAAAAGAGGGAAAGCAAAGACTCAGCAATCAGAAATGCCAGTCAGTTTATTCAGGGTTTGGGACATAGAGGTACTTAACTATAGACTAGAAGAAATGCTAAGGATAGCTCAACAATCAGCAATGCAAAATTAAGAACATTGAAGATTATGTTGCAAAGAAGTTCTATTTGGCTAAGTACATTAAAAGGAAAAGGGAGTTTTCATGCCGAACAGATTCAGTTATTTATTTTCTTTACCCAATGCACGTTTAGTAAGTTCCTAGTATGGGACAAACATTATACTAAGTGCTGAGGTACAAGGTGACCAGGAAAGCTTTGCCATGCTCTTATAGCATCGTTAAGCCAAGGGAGATAGGAAGTAAAACAGATAGGTAAAATGATTATCACTGGAAGAGTGTGGGTTTGAAGAATGGGGATCTCTCATTTCAACGTGGTGGTGCTAATTCCAGAACTTTGACTAAGATCGGACTACCACATAGAAAAGTTTATCCATTCAAAAACACCACAACTATTGTAGAAAACCCCCCAAAACAGATTTATTAGTCATAGTTATAAAGTATACAGTAGATAAACCACCAGTAGTAGCAGTATTTTTAAATGTGTTTGTGCCATTTGAGAAGAATTTCACCACTAGTAACATAGAATACTGGTTCTTCACATCTAGATGTATATTCCATTCTGAAAACATTTGACCAAATGCTTGTCATTTATTTATTCATAAAGCATTGAGGGAGTTAGGCACAAATGACCATGGAAAAGTTTTTTTCCCTATGGTGGTGAACCCCCAAATAAAAATAAAGATTTCAAGAAGATGTGTGGGATGTTATGTGGACTTCACGGAGGGCATGGTGTCCTCCCTTAAAGGAGCTTATGCCCTGCACGGAGAAGGTCAGTAACCTTTTTCTGCTGGCAAATACTTTTGGGATTTGAGGATTATTAAAGCTCTGTCACCACACTTGCGCCTTGAAAAACAGTATATAGGCAATATGCAGGACAATGAGCCAAACTTCTCCAATCAAACTTTACTCACAAAAATAGGAAATAGGATGGATGTGGCTCATGGACCACAATTTTTTTGACCTCTGGTTTAGAAGAACATGTAGTTGTTATGCAATGATTGTGCAGAAACCTTTGAGGTGCCACGAACCCTGGCCAGGATGGTTCAGTTGGAGAACATCATATGGCATGCAGTATCCCAGGCCATATCTCAGTTATGGTCTATAGCCCTTACTCACAACCAGGAAGTGTTAATATCATGAAGGAGAAAAGGAAATGAATTCCAGAGTTTAGTTATTTCCAAGAAGAGATTTGAAATGAATGCTTTGGGGGGAAAAACATATCAAGATGTTACACGGGATTGGAAAAATAACAAGCTATCCATAAAATATGATTCAAATAACTACGCCTTCACCAGGTAGACGTGGAATCAAGGGGACTGCCAGCCTCAGGAAATGCCCTTCAAATGTGAAGTGCAGGCCATGGTAGGACATACATAAGGCAGTATGATCACTTCATCTTAAGTTGAGGATGTTGGCTTGAGTAAGAGAACATAGGGGAATTGTGAGATTTGGGGGCCACACTGGTATTACTTGGCTACCCGGTTAGACTCTGGTAGGCAAAGTGGGATCCTTGAAGGAATTCTTTTGTTGTGATTTTGTATTATCATTATTTTTGTTTCTTTTCAAAAGAATATGTAGCTGAATGCTAGTGGCTCACACCTATAATTCTAGCTACTCGGGAGGCTGAGATCTAAAGATCATAGTGTGAAGGTAGCCCAAGGAGGAAAGTCTGGGAAACACTTATCTCCAATTAACCACCAAAAAAGCTGCAAATGGCACTGTGGCTCAAGCGGCAGAGTGCTAACCTTGAGCAAAAAATGCTTAGACACAATGCTCAGGCCCTGAGTTCAAGCCCCAGGTTCAGCACCAAAAAGAAAAAAAAGGATTAAAAAATAAGTGATATAAATCATAAAAATGAATCAACTAACATGAAAATTAAAAAGCAGTTGAAAACATGGAAGTGGACACTGGACACTGGATTTTAACTTATCAATACCTCGGCTTGATTCTTAGCTCTAACTCTTATGAATCTAGTGTCTTGGTTTCAATGTTTTCCCCTAAGTGTCTATGCTGAAAATTCAATTCCAACACAGATGTTGTGAGCTGAGACCTTTGAGTGTTGACTGGATCTGACTTCAAGACTAGATTAATGCTGTTGTCATTGGAGTGTTTAGTTACTGCAGGAGTGGGTTCCTGTCAAAATCATGAGTTTGCTCTTCCCTACCCTACCACGTGTCTTCTTTCTCCTTCCACTATGAAATGATGTAGCAAAAAGGCTTTTTGCCAAGTGTGGATTCCCCAATCTTCAGAATTGTAAGAAATGGACTTCTGGTGTGTGTGTGTGTGTGTGTGTGTGTGTGTGTGTGTGTGTGTGTGTGTGTGTGTGTGTGTGTGAATTACTCAGTTTCAGGTTTTCTGTTATGGTTGCACCAACTGGACATTGTAATCTCATTTGTAGAGTGAAAATAACAAGAATTCCCTCCCCCCAAAATAGATTTAACTGACTTACAGATCTGTAACTGCTCCTTTATAATAACAATAAAAAATTAAAAAATAGATATAAGTAACATAATATGAAATATCACCTCTTCCAGTCACTCAGTAAATAGCATCTCAAATACGCTATGATACAAAATAATGATAATAACAAAATGAGGGTGGAAAGGAGACAAATGGGAAGGAGAAGGAAGAGCTGGAGGAATGTAGGCAAGTAGGTTACTTAAGAAACCATAATATAGGATTTGAACTCACATCAAAAAGAAAAAAAAGAAATTATAGCACCCTGAGCAAGATTTGATGAGGGTCGTGCAATGTGTCTTTCAAAAAAATTTTCCTTGATCGATATCTTCCTTACCCAACAATGCATTGTGGATGAATTTTCCATCTCACTTATCTAGACTTTCATTGTTATTGCATATCATATATATTATATATTCATTGAGAATAACAGATATTCTCAAACACCAAATCTGCTAATCAATACCAGCGATGTGTATGTTCTGATTATATCACCCGACAGATACATATATACCCATGTTCAAGTGTGTATAAGAGAAGGTTTTCCCGAGTGTTGGAATGCTTGCTTCAAGTATCATGCTTTAGGCTAGTCCAGGTACTAGTCCTGTACTCCAGCCTCTTCTAGTGGGCCTACCTTAAGTGATATCCAATCCCCCACCTCTTCTTCAAAAACAAAGAAGATCCTGCACACTTCAGCTTCCCTTTCGAGAGGAACACTTTCCTATCTGAAAAAGGAGAAGCCAAGAAGAAAGGTTGCTACCACATATTGCCCGTTCATTTCTGAGAAGAATACAAGTTGCCTACTCTTGTGATATAACTCTGTCAGATGTTTTGTCATGCTATAAACAAGGTATAATAAAAACTCAGCGAAATTAAAATACATTAGTTTATGAATCTTGGGCTGATAGTTTCCTGTCTAACTCATTAGGGAGGTTACATTAAGTGCCTATAGTTTCTATTATAGAGGAATATCAGATCATCAAATATTAAAAGCAAATTGAATTTTTCAAAATTATTTATCTCAGTTCTGGGTTAAAAAAATGATTACCTTAGAATGCAGTCTTCATAAAAAGTGAGGTTCCAAAATCTTGGAAAGATCAAGGGGAAGGGGGACATTGTCCAATAAAGAAATAGAATCTTTACCTGGCTTATGTAACTGTAACCCCTCTGTACATCACCTTTATCATGACAGTACGTTTTTTAAAAAGTGCATTTTCTGGCAGAGCCTACTTCTCTGTGGTCAAAGGCTACAAAATGTGCGAGATACACTGAGACAGCTAGAGGTAAAAATAAAAATGTCCTGTTCACAGCATTACCAGCCGTTTGGATCATGAGAGTCATTGAGGTGACCAGCTTTCAAAATACAGCAGTTCAGATACCAATCCACAGCTCTCAGATCTCTTGAGTTCTCATCATGATATGAAGGGACCCAGCAGTTACCAGCCAGGATGTCAGCCTCATCCATGAACTGGGTACTGAAGAGGATCACTCGATCTGCTTTCCGTTCCTTCAGAAGATTCCAGACTCGGTGCCTTGAGATGGGATCCAGCCCGGCGGTGGGTTCATCCAGTAGGAAAATCTAGAGAAGGGGTGGTGGATATATACACACAGCATCTTCCCCTAAGGCCACTTCCTCCAGAAAACAAGGCAGAAATGGTATTATTTAGAGGTGGTAAAACATAGTGGTTAGGATTGTGCTCTTACACGGCATGCTCCATGATATATATCTATGACACCTGCCCTTTGGAATGTGCATATAAGAAGTTTGAACGATGGAGGAAAGTTTCATTCTCTGAAGTTTGAATGCGCCTGTAAATGCCCTCTGACTTACCTGTGGATCTCCTAAGATGGCAATCCCAAAGCTCAACTTTCTCTTCTGCCCTCCACTCAAGTTCTGAGCCAGGACATCCTGGATATTTTTCATTTCCAATTCCAGCAAAACTCTGTTTACCTAAACAAACAACCAATATGTATGTCACACACTAAGATGTCTCACTTTTTTTTTTTGGTCAGGCATGGGGCTTGAACTCTGGGGCTGGGTGCTGTCCCTCCGCTGTTCAGCTTAAGGCGAGTGCTCTACCACTTGAGCCACAGTGCCACTTGTGGTTTTCTGAGTGGTTTATTAGAGATAAGATTCTCACGAACTTTTCCTGACCCAGTTGGCTTTGAACCATGATCCTCAGATCTCAGCCTCCTGAGTAGCTAGGACGACAGGCATCAGCCACCAGCACCCAGCTGTCTCACTCTTTTTTAAAATTCATGAGTCCTAGGCTGTAAGGTGTGAAAGTTGGCAGCATCTAGATGCTGGAATCTAATTGCCCAGGTTTGAGTAACACTCCATGTTTGCCTACTGGGTAATCTAGCCAACAATCTAGGCAGCAAGACAAGTGACTTGTCTAGAACTTCTGTTTCCACATACATAAAACAAGAATAGAGCTGGGCTCCAGTGACTCCTGCCTGTAATCCTAGCTACTCAGAGGTTGAGGTCTGTGGGTTGTGGTTCAAAGTCAGCCCAGGCAGGAAAAGTCTGTGAGACTCTTATCTCCAATTAACCACAAAAGCCAAGACAGGAGCTATGGCTCAAGTGGTAGAATACTAATGTTGAGCAAAAAAACCTCAAAGACAGCATCCATGCCTCGAATTCAGGCCCCAGGATCGGCATAAAAACAAATAAAACAAACAAGCAAATAGAAAACACGAGGATACCAGAAGTTACCTCCTAAGCTTGTCCTGAGGGAAAAATGAATTTTAATGGTTAAAGTTGAAGATAGGACTGTCACATACATGCAAATATTAACTATCATTTAAGCTAGCTTTTCCTGTCCAACACTTATACACTGATTTGCACACAGATCATTTAATGGGTAAAAAAAGTCGAACTCTAGTAGGGATGGGCTTAATTCTCATTCGAGCCATGCATTTGTTCTAACCTATCTGCTTACCTCCTGATCCACTTCTTGTGGCAGAATACCTCTAATTTTAGCAAAGAGCCTGAGGTTCTCTCTCACAGTAAGGAAGTCAAACTGCACATTGGACTGGGGACACACTCCCACCATCTGGAGGATGTTTTCCAGTTCAGCTGCGTCTGAGAGTTCCTTGTTGTAGATGGTCACAGAACCTGTCACAAAGGCCACATGTGCACATCAGCACCATGAGCGGATTAAACCCTTGTCAATCAAAATTGCCATTAGTTCTACTTTAGATAGCTGGTTTTATCTTCAAGGTTTAGGCAACTCGGGCATTACAAATGGCTCATTTTCTGGTAAGGCATGCTGAGAAAGCTGTCCTCTTCGAGTTCCTATTGAAAGCATCATGTCTTGATGAACCCCTCACAGTTAGAGAGGACATTGTGACTCATCCTTTCTCTGCCAGGCTCAAGGAGACCACTGGGAGAAGACTCCCAGGCTAGCTCCCCCCGGAAACAAAAGTCCATATGGGAATAGAGGTTCAGGTCTCCATACTAAAGCCTGGGATTTGTGCGTGGGGCCATGTGAGTTCCCCAAAGCCCCAGTCACTTTCATCTAGAACAGAAAAAACTACCAACCCTCAGATTCGTGGGGGAAAAAGGAAATGTTTACGTTCTCCATCTGCCAATTAAACGTTACAAACTATTACAGCATGATACTATAAACTTCCACTTCTTTTTGCCATAGCATCTGTGTTTCTGGTTAATAATACAAAGGGTTTTTACACTGGCAGCTGATTTATTTGCCAATCTGACATTGGAAGTAAAATAAATGAGCTCTTACCTTTGGTGGGAACAGACAGGCCGCTGAGCACATTCAACAGTGTTGATTTTCCAGCACCACTGTGACCAAGAATTGCGGTGATCTGACCTTCGTAGATGTCCAGTGCCAGGTCTGGGAGGGGAAAAGGAAAGAGGACAAGAGTAAACTAAGAGGGGAGAAAGGAAGGAAACGACAGACACCGCAGATTCTATTTTGGAGCCAAAATAATTGTTACTCTCTTGAATAGTGGTGTTCCTACATTTTGGATGTTCTGGGTTGTTACTGTCAAAACAAAAATAACTTGTTTCCTTTTTTCTTTCTTTCTTTTTTTTGTCAGTTGTGAGGCCTGAACTCTAGGCCTGAGTACTGTCCCTCAGCTCTTCAGCTCAAGGCTAGCGCTCTACCACTTGAGCCACAGCACCACTTCTGGCTTTTTCTGCTTATGTGGTGCTGAGGAAACGAACCCAGGGCCTCATGCATGTGAGACAAGCACTCTACCACTGAGCCACCTTCCCAGCTCCAAAAAAAAAAAAAAAAAAAAAAAAAAAACTTTAAAAAAGTAAACTTGTCTTTCAAAATATCCTTTCTAGAAAATTTTAATGACTTGTTTTTTTCTTTTTTTTGTGGCATTGGAGATTGAACTCAGGTCCTCACCATCACCAGGCGGGAGCTTCAGTACTTGAACCACACTTCTAAGCCTCTTTTTGTGCTGGTTATTCTCAAGGTAGAGTCTCACTTTATGCTGGGCCACCATGGACGTCTACCCTCTTCCTTGTGTTTCGCTGAGTCACTGCAGAGAGAAGGTGCATGCCAGCATAGCCAGCCATCGGTGGTCTTTCCACAGGCGGGACAGCAGGTGCATGCTACCATGCTTAGCTATTGGTGGAGATGAACTCTCGGGACTGTTATGTCTGGGCAGCTATTGGATCAGGATCCCCTGCAGCTCTACCTCAGAAGTAGTAGGAACACAATGTCTAATGACTTGTTTTAAATGATTGAAACATGTTTCGTACTATTGGGCTCACTGACAATGCCTGGCATAGGACAGGTGGATATTAATATTTATGGAATATTTATTGGATGGGAGAATGGACCCATAACTAAGTATCATATAAATATAACTATATATAGGACACATATCACATATATACACATACATATTATCTATAACATCATATATAACATAGAATGTATATAGATATAGAATAAAAACCTTTTTTTTGTCGATCATGGGGCCTGAACTCTAGGCCTGAGTGCTGTCCCGCAGCTCTTCAGCTGAAGTCTAGCACTCTACCGCTTGAGCCATAGCACCACTTCCAGCTTTTTCTGCTTATGATGCTGAGGAATTGAACACAGGGCCTCATGCATGCAAGGCAAGTTTTAAGGGAAAAAAGCCCTGGATATCTTTAAGCTGCATTAGTATTAACATAGAATCAATTTTAAGCACATCTAATTCTCAGTGGGGTTTTTTGGCGGGGGGGGGGGGGGCTGTTGTTTCTGGTCAGCACTGGGATTTTTAACTCAGGGCCTCAAGCTTGTTATAGCTTAAGTGCTCTGTGTCTTAAGCCACAACTACAGCTCTATTTTTCCTTAGTTATTTTTTCAGATAGAGCCTTACATTTCTGTTGGGGACTTGCCTTGGACCTTGAACTATGTCTTCTGCATAGCTGTGACTACAGGCACCACCCAGCATGTCTATCTTGTTTTCCGGAGTCTTGGTAACATTTTTTTACTCATGCTGGCTTGTAAGTATGATCCTTTCAATCTTTAACTCTGGTGTAACTGGGATTATAGGTGTGTACCACTTCATCTGGCCTTAAAAACTCTTTTTTTCCCTTCTAATTTTCATAAAGTAGAAGTTAAGTGCTGAAAGGGAACTTATCATGTGACTCAAATAACTTTTCAAATCTGCTCCTAAAAAGGAAACTAGATTGAATTTAAGTCAGAAAGTTAATATCAACCTATTAATTGCTTTTTTTTAACCTTTCAAAGCTTATCAATGTATTAATTGCATTTTTTTTTACCTTTCAAGGCTTCTATTTTATCAGGTTTTCCTTTATATTCTTTGGTAACATTTCTGATTCTGGAAAAAAAGAAAAACTGTTTCAGGGGGACTTTTCTGCAGTGTGTAATTCCAGTTTGCTCGGCAGAATTGGATGAATCTGAGTTTTCAGAGTAAAGAACAGCTGGGTCTTCACTCTTAAGCTGTCACGTGACAAAATCAGCTGGAATCCTGCCTCCCCTCCCTGGCCACACATCAGCTTGAAAACATTGTACCTAGGCAGCAGAATGTTTTGATTCCATAGATTGGGACCACAAAGCTACAGAAGCCAGACCAGGAGATGACCCGGGCATCCAATACTATAAGGATTATCTGAACCACTGGGGCAGGTTGGGGAAACTTTGGTTGTTTTAGCTTAGGTTTCCAGAGGTTTGTTCAGACAGAGGAGGAAGTAAGGAAGAAAGGCCATGAACCATACTAATTGACTGTAAGTATTTCAATGACCAACCCTACTGAGTTTGTCCTTTATCTACCACTTGGTTTCTCCATTAATCTTAACCAATGTATTTCTTCTATGCAAGTTTCTGTTTTCACAACCTGAAATGTATAATGTGTTGGAGGGTTAAGTGGCATATTTCATCATGGATGTGAAGTGCTTGGTTTCTAGTGAATATCCAACGAGCACAGGATGACGTTGGTTAAATGATGAGAAAAGCAATAAAATAGAATGGAGCTGACACCTGCCTTATGCTACCATAGATCCGGAACCCTACACACTTGATCTGTATGGTGTTATTCTACCAGGTAAATAGAATCCATATGGTAAATCAAATTTATACATTTTGTCATCAAAGAATACTTTAGACACAAATCTACTTAATTAGGCTTTCTCATTTCTATTTTGATCCCATTTAACTGTCATTTTATAATTGGATAGAGTGCTGGAAAGATCAATCAGAAAAACAAGGAACATGGGGGGAGAGAGAGGGAGAGGGAGAGAGAGAGAGGGAGGGAGGGAGGGAGGGAGGGGGAGAGAGAGAGAGAGAGAGCACAAAAAGGCCACTGCTTTGCTCTAAACTGCTCAGCTGGAGACAAACTTAGCTAGTGAGGCAAATAAAGAATAGGAAAATGAGGTGCTGCTGGTGGCTCACACCAGTAATCCTAGCTACTCAAGAGGTTCCAATCGGTACTGGAAAGAAAGTCCTTGAGATTCTTATCTCCAATTAACCACAAAAGGCTTGAGGTGGAGTTGTGGCTCAAGTGTTACAGTGGTAGCCTTAAGACACAAAAGCTTAGGGACAGTTGGTAGGCCCTGATGAGTTCAAGCCCCAGGACCAACACACACAAGTAGATAAATTTGGACCAAAATAAGATGAAAAATGAAATCAGCTGTAGAAGTTGCTGCTCACAGGGGACTGACATGTGTTAACAATGATGGTCCTTGAAGACTTCTTTCCTATTTTCTTATTTGGAGAGAAGAATTCCCCAAAGGAGGATATGCTTAGCTTCCTGAACCCCGTTTGTGATTATCTCTTGACCTTCTCTCTCTTCCTCCTCCCTACCATTATCTTCTTCAAAGAGACAAAAGGAGAAAAGGAAAGAGAAGTTTAAAAACATAGAAGAAAAGCTGATAATAACTAAACAGGGACAAAGCATGAAAGAATGAAGAGAGGAGGGAAGTTAAGAATGGACGAAGAAACAAGAGGTGAAAGATGAAAAGGGTCTTTGTTGGTTATTTCTTGTGAATGTCATCAGCATAACCCTTCAAGGATTTTACTTTACCATAAGCTGGGAAATGCTGGATAGAGCACAAAGCTAGACACAATTATCTACATAGCCCAACAAAAATGCCACTTGCCTCAAGTACTGTATCCCTAAGCATGGCTGGGTCTTCCTTCACATCTTCCTTACCTGATGCCCTCTTTCCCATGGAATTCTGGAGACACTGGTTCAAAAGAGTCATTCAGTGAGGAATCAGAATCTACCACATTGTCCAGTGTCATGTGTTCAGGCTTTTGTTCTGGTGACCAAAATGAGGACTTCAGGAAAAACAAGGGTGGATATTGATGTCCATATTCATCTACAAGACCAGAAGACAAACATTTGGTCAATCACCGTTTTCTGTGAGACTCACTCCCATGAATGTAGCTTGGCAACACATCCTCTTTGTGGCTAAACCTGAACATAGGATCTGCGTACACTATCTTGCTGACATGTACAGCTACATAAAGAAAACCATCACTAAGATAGCTCCTTGCTAATAATAACTTCCATAGGAAGCAATAAAATCATGCTTGAAATTTTTTCCAGAGGGAATTTCAACAAATGCTCTTTTTTTTTCCTTAGTCACCACCAAAAGTGAGATACTGGACTTGAAAATGCAAAGATATGTGACAGCTGCTGAATTTTGTCTAGGAGACTAGTTGTCATTATATTAAGCAAAGGAAGGAAGCTGGGTGCCAGTGGCCAATACCTATAATCCTAGCTACTCAGGAGGCTGAAATCTAAGGATTGTGGTTCAAAGCTAGCCTAGGCAGGAAAATCCATGAAATTCTTATCTCTAATAACCTATCCCCCCAAAGCCAGAAGTGGCTCACATGGTAGAGTGCCAACCTTGAGAAAAAATAAAAGAAATTCAAAGACAGCACCCAAGCCTTGAGTATAAGCCCCAGGGCTAGCACGCGCACACGCGCGCGTGCGCGCACACACACACACACACACACACACACACACACACACACACACACACACACATGAAGGAGATATTGTTGGATATAGAAAACAAATTTTTAAAGAGTAGATTGAGTAGTACTTAAGAAAATAAATGACACACTTGTAAGAAAGTGGGAGTGTGCCTCTTTCTGTCTCCCTCTCTCGCTCACTGTCACACACATACAATACAAAACAAAAAGTCACAAAGCTAAAAATGTAACATTATTCCATAGAGCTTCATAAAACATTTATAACTGTGCCATTAAAATAAATTTGAAAAAAAGACTTAAAGAAGATAAAATAACAGCAGAAAACACACAAAATAAAAGGTAAATTGATTAAGCAAAGTGATTTCTAAGAAGATACCATTGTGCCATTGCAAGTATAGTGACATGTGTCTGTGAACACACTGCTCACAAACACATTGCACATGCAAAGGCATACAGCATAAAATGGAAGCCTGGTATTTGAAGAAGTTGAAGAAAACAAGAAGGGTTTGTAATTACAAGGGTCACATTGGCAATGTTCCTAATATAACAAGAAATGAACCCAGTTTGCCAACCCTTTGTGGTGTACACAAAAGTCACAGCAATTTTGTCATAAAAATCAAAGCCAAAGGGGAAAATAGTATTTAAATATAGTAGTAAGGGATAAGAATATGTGTAAGCAATGTTTTTTCTGTGGGTCACAATTTTTTTATCCCTGCTACAAAACAAATGACAGCATAAGGTAACTATTGAAATGACTCTGTATAAAATCCTATCAGCCCCCAATTTTAGAACATGACATCTCTTATTCTAAAAATCAGAAACAAGGATCATTCTTAAGAGATTATCTAAATATCACAATTAATTCACGGCTTCCCAAGCTGATTCTCTTCTGACTGCCCTTTTTTTCCATCTGTCTTTTCTGTGTGTAGATTTTTTGTTTATTTTTATTTTATTTTATTTTTTTTTGGGTCCGGTCATGGGGCCTGAACTCTGGGCCTGGGCGCTGTCCCTCAGCTCTTCAGCTCAAGGCTAGCGCTCTACCACTTGAGCCACAGCGCCACTTCCGGCTTTTTTCTGTTTGCTTATGTGGTGCTGAGGAATCGAACCCAGGGCCTCAGGCATGCAAGGCACGCGCTCTACCACTGAGCCACCTTCCCAGTCCCTGTAGATTTTTGTTTATTAAGGAAGGGACCTTGAGGTTCTGTCTTGAATGGGAAATGCAGTGGGGAAAGATGTAGTCCATCCTTGCCACTGATTTTACAAGGAAGAGAGATAGTGTCAGCATATTCAGGACATTGCTACAATTGACTTAATGCCGTATTTTTCCTGAGGAGGAATGTGTGGTGATAGTGCAGTCATCTCCTTACAGACACTTAGGTTGGTTCTATTATCTTGGATGGTGTGAACAGTGCTGCAATCTCTCTGGCATGCTGATACCTTATTCTCTAAATTATATTTTATTATCTCTCAGTAGTTGTACCAAGGGGCTGGCATACTGATTGCCTTTCCATTGAATAGGTGCCAAACAGTGAGATTTCATGCGGCAATTCTCTTTGTAATGTTTCAAGCAACCTCCGAACTGTCTTCCATAATAACCGTATACCTACCCCAAAACTGTTTGAATGAAATGGGAGGCCACCATGTGCAGTGAATAGGCCAAGCATAAAAAGATAATTGCAGTATGCATACTCATGTCCTAGAATTGATAAGTCCCATCTGAATCTCCCTTCGGTGAGAGCTAAGCTTCTTATTCCTTTCAGTCTCTCTGTGTGGCTCTTTATGTGTAGGCAGGACTCAGAATTAGCACACTAACTAGTTATACATAAGCTGCCATACGTTTTGGTGATTACCAGATCCACGTAGGAACAAGCTGCCCAAACCTCCCCTTGACAACACCAAGCCATATCTCAGAAAAGAGTGAGTTCAAACACCAACCAGATACGATACACATAAGCTTTAATTCTATGTCTTTTTTTGTTTGTAACTTGTGGGGCTTGAACTCAGGGTTGGGCTTGGTCCCTGAGCTTCTTTTGCTCAAGGTTAGTGCTCTACCACTTTGAGTCACAGTGCCACTTCCAGTTTTCTGGTGGCTAAATGGAGACAAGATTCTCATGGACTTTCCTGCCTGGGCTGGTTTAGAACCAAGATGTTTAGATCTTAGCCTCCTGAGAAGCTAGGATTATAGGTGTGAACCACTGGCACCCAGGTTGGCTTCAATTCTTAACAGCCAAATGGCAAAGGAATGGGAGGGGTGATATTAATCAAGATTTGTCAAGCACATAAATGAATGTGTTGAATTGAAACCCCTTCATACCACTATCTAAAGATTATTAAAAAAGTAAATTTTGAATAAAATAATAAAAAGAATACTAATTTGGCTAATATATCCATTATCCATTTCCTTCTGTTGATACCCAAAGTGGTTTTTTTAAATATATAAATAATGTGTTCATTGTTAAGAGATTTGTGTCAGAAAATAAAGCTAATAAAATGATATTGTACTTTAATTAACAGACTACTCACTTGGCAAAATCTTCTCAAAGTACATCGTCAATGCCAGGTAGAGGAATGTATCAAATGCCAGCATGAAGTTTGTGGCTATGATGAGATTTGAGCTGCTTGGGTCAGGAGATGCATTAGAATTCAAATCATAATCCAAGTGTAACATCTGAGGATTAAAAATATATATTAATGGAAATTAGATTTATGATAAAATTTAAGCCAAATCTAGCACAGGAGTAAAATAGCTACTTACTATCTCATGCCAGGAATAGGAAGTTAAATAAGGAGATTGTCTATAGCCTCAGTCTTTTGAAAAGTATGGACATATGAGCAACTATCATGCAACTTAATAGTTGCCATAATTTTAAAATACCCACATGCTAAGTGACTTGGAATGTTCAGAGGAGATAGGGTAAACATGGCAAAGGTATTTGAACCTAAACTTAGACTTTTTCAATAGAACTTAGTCAAAACATAATATTATCTGACAGTCTTACACAAAGGGGAGTTTTCACTAGGGGGAGAAAAAAAGAACCATTGGTGAGTTTTACAAGGAGCCAATGGGTAAATGTTCAAGTCAATAAGTGCTTCATAATCAACAATGTCTTAACTACTGCTACTTAATGATTGACGTTACCCTTTAATTGGATGTAAGGCAAGTTGAGTCCAATAAGAATCAAATAATCGGGAATATGTTTTTAAGGTGAAAAAAATGAACATTGTCTATTGCAAATGCTTTCTGAAAGTCTTATTTTTCTGGGCTAAATATACTTCCAAAGCGTTCAAAAGTTCATCCTTGTAAATTCAGAGTCCACATGTGGGTTTAAAATCTCCCAACCTGGAGCGTGAATGTGATGGCAGACTGTTGAATTCCAGAGGAAAACAACATTGGTGGTAAACAATTAGATGGAGTCTCACCTGGGACATCCCAAGCATGAAGGCGAAGGGACTAAAAACGCTTAGAATCCACTCCAAGGATACAGGAAGGTATCTGTACAATGCGGTGAACCCCAAGCTCCCCCAAAAGATGGTGAGAAGGAACACAAGCTGGCCGGTGAGGAAAGACTTCTTTACCAAGACGCTCATCAAGAAAGCCAGCGCTATCTACAATGAGAGAAGACCCTGTCATGATTTTTTCTGAATCATTAGTAACACATTTGAGAGGATCTGATAAACAATTATAGTTACATTATTTACCATGAATATGCAAAGTTTTTAATTGTAAGTGGTACCAAAAATTGGCATTACAAAATTCTATACATCAAATAGCACTTGTCTATAGACTTTTCACTCAAATAGACCAGATAAGAAACAAATATGCAGAGTAATGACTTCATTGGAAGCCAAGCTAGCAACTTGATTTTGTGATACAAGAATAGAAACTAAGGTTTCATACATGCTAGGCAAGTGATCTATTGCTTAGATCATTCCTCTTGCCCTTTTGTTTTGTTTATTTGTAAGGTAGGGAATCAACTAACTTTGCCTGTGTTGGTCTTGAGCTCTAAATTCTCGTGCCTTTACTTCTGAGGAGCTATGCCACCAGGCTGGGCTCCCAACACTTGATTCTTCGGATAAGAGTTAGACAGGGAAAGATTTATTAACTCACCGTGGACAATCCATAAAGAAGAAAGAGGGTGAAGACTATCATGAAGTCAGTCATGACAAAAAACTGGATAGATTTGATCACAAGTGCCAAGCAAAGGGCCATAATGAAGATGAAACCGGCATAGAGCAAACCCCAGGACAGCCTGATGTGTAAACAAAATACTATTTTAGAATTTCATGTGCAGCTGA
Source organism: Dipodomys spectabilis (assembly GCF_019054845.1). Classification (NCBI taxonomy): domain Eukaryota; kingdom Metazoa; phylum Chordata; class Mammalia; order Rodentia; family Heteromyidae; genus Dipodomys; species Dipodomys spectabilis. Next base: position 715,148 of record NW_024871006.1, on the reverse strand, counting down.
ATAGGAGACCTGCAATCCCATCGAATGTCTCTGTTTGTTCATTGCTTCATTCATTCATTCACGGCCCCATTCAGCAGGAATTTATTGAGTGTTCTACCGTAAGCAAACACACTGTGAAAATTCTGGGCAGCATTTGTTGCAAATTGTAAGTTTTCTTTTTCTTATCATATGTTTCAGAAACCCACACACCTGTGCAGGTGCAGACACACATGAGTCAAAGTGAACAAAGGAATATTAGGTTGCCCATCTCATCTTTCTCTGGCTATATATATCAACTAGTCTTACTTGCTTTTGATTCTACACATCTCCTATTAAGACAGAATTTTTTTTTCAAAATCCCATTTCTTTTGTTTGAGAAGAATTTTCCTTCGCTTATCAATTTTTTTATCTGTTTTACAAAAATTGTAGAAAGGCATAAAGAAACAATGACCATTTAACAATAAGAAACCAAACTGCTATAAACCCCCACATTAACATATAACACATAAAGCAGTTATTATGTCTTGGATAATGTTTGAAGGACTTAGTAACTATGAAGTTATCTGGCTTTTCACCCAATCTCCATGCCAATTTCTCTTTTTTAACTCATTTTCTTTCTAGAGACCCTAGTGAACAAGTATATTAAGTAACTATGTTTCACATCTCGATGTTTTGCTCTAGAGTTTCTAGATTTCACTGCTTGGCTACATTTTCCTTTGATATTAATTCAATAGAGCAGTCAATACTGATTTCTAGGATTTTAGTGCTGGAAGAAACTCTAAGTCCTAACTTGTAGCCACAGGCTTCATCCATTAGGCCCTGGGTCTCCCTTTCTCCCTCTAGACATCACTTCCTGACTCTTTCACAAGTTCTCAGAACTTTTTCCATTCATACTCCTACTTTTTAGTCCCAAAGGAGCTCCTCATCCTTGAGCTCTTTTGTTCCATTCAATTATGTCCTGGCCACAATTCTATCTAGCCGAGACATCATTGTGTAACTTTCCTACCACTCACTCCAACTCCTAACTCACTCACCTAACCCAGTGCTCTTTCTTTTAGAACCACAGCAACACCCAACCCCAGCCTGGCAAGTGTTACGCCAGGGACAACACATTCCATTCATAGGGATAATGGAGAGAGGCTAGAAAGTCATTCGATACTTTGAAGATGTCTGCTTGTCTTTTTTTTTTTTTTTTTCATTTATCGATTTCTCTATCCTACATGTGACTCACCAGAAGGCCAAATCTCGAAGGCCCATCATTTTCATCAAACCCTTCATCTTTTTCCTCTCTCTTGTAACATTGACAGATGCATAATAACTGAATGGGGAGAAGGCAATAATGCAGAAGAGGATGAAGAAGTCAGTTGTAACTCCTCCTTGACCGATGAAGGGATGTACCACCATGAACTTCCCAGTGACTGACATCAGTTTCTCCATCACAGAATGATTGGTTGTGACCTGAAGGCAGGCAGTAAACAAAAATGGTGCATCAATGAAGGGCATGCTCTATTTTTAAAAAGTTGTTCTTGTTTAAACCATCCCCTTTCCTAAGAATGAGTAGCTAGCCTGTGAGCATCTGATGCTCTCCTAAATTCCTACATCCGACATCTTTGAGCTGTCCACAGGTTGTTGAGTTTCCTATGTGTTTTATTAGTTGGCACCCTTTATTTGGATCACGTTATTTGATTGAAATGCCTTTTCCAACCTTATATATATATTGGATTCTATAACTCCGGGTTTGAGTCAAGGTTTTTTATAGGGTCTGAGCAAGGAGACAGGGGTTACATGTGTTTAGTATGGGGCAGGGGTGTCTGTAGACATGGGCAGAGAATAGGGTAAGTATTCCCTCATCCAAGGTCTCATGTTTTTAAATATTCAAACAGCTCTATATCTGTCTTGCCCAGAAGGTTTGACCTTCACAAGATACAGCTTTTAGTCTTCCAATCTCTTAACTCTTTTCTGGCTTACAGCTTGGCCTCAGAGCCTTATGGGCTAGGTTTACCATGGAATATTTACAGTCAGGCTCAGGTCGGATTGTCCTGTCTGTGTCAGGCTGTCGGTGCATAGCTTTGATGGCTTGCTCCATGTCTGTATGTATCTGGGTAAACAGGGTGGGGGCCAATCTTTCACTTCTAACAATAAAAAATTTATATACTAAGTATATATCTGTATACTTAGATTCCTGACACAGATTGGTTCAAGTAAGAGCCAGGTTTTCTTCTTAGAATATTTATCTCCTCATGACATTTAGCATCCTCAGTAAACTTTGACATAAAGACATGAATGAGTGAATGCAAGAACAAGCCCATTCATTTGTATTTTCTCCCATGAAACATTTAGTGCCTTGAATAGCATTAATTTGCCTTGAACATTAGTTTTCATTGAACATTTTGTACTTACTTCAATAATGGCAGCATTAATGGCAGCTTGAAGAGCCACAAAACCTTCCTTCCAGAATATTGAAAGTTGACAGTCAATATCTTCATTTATTTCGACACAATGAGCTTTGTGGAAAGAAATAGAACCCATAACTTTCACTGAGTTATTTCCTTCCTCATAATAGGAAATGGCTTTCACAAATGTGAGAAGAGTATCATTGAAAATGTTTTTAGAACCTATTATGCATTGTGAAATACTTAACTAACGCTTTGTTCTAACATGAGGTACAACACAGAAACGTAATGGACAAATATGAAAGTTTGAATTCCCTTCAGTCATGTTGATCAGAATGTACTTCAAAGACAAAGATTTTGAAGACAAAGTTTGTTGAAGTTTTAACTGCCTTAAAAGTGATGTTCTTCAGTAAGATGAAATGAATACAGGTATGAATGCACCGTGTGTTAAGACTTCTCAAAAATATTATGAACTTATTCAAATGATACTTAATAATGTAAAATATAAAATGTAATACATATAAAACATAAAATAAGATACAGTGATGTGTTTGCCCTAGTACCTGGCTCTAACCAGCTAATGAGTTTCCTAGGCTTTGTGTTTAGATGTTTTTAAGCTCTCACTATGTTTTCCACTCCATATTATTTAACGTTTTGATTGATTTAACATTTGACTTAACAGTTCATATTTTCAGTTTTACTGAAAAGGAATGTACTCTGCTTGACTGACTCTCCTGACTCTCATTACAAACTCTTGACTGTGTGAGGGAGAGTAAGTTTGTATTCGGAGATATTCTATCTTTGTTTCCTGTGTGGAAGATTGCTCTTTTTAGAGATGCTACTCTTTCTATAGTTACCCTAGTGCTGGACCAGCTAAAGACCACTTTATTTGAATTTACAATTAGGATAACATCATAAAGAACTACAATCCCAGGAAATGGTGAACTCAGAGCTATAATTTCTTACATTCATTATATTCTTACATACACATATACATTCTTATATTATACATACATATATATTCTTACATACATGATAATTTCTTCATTCAGAACCCAAAAGAAGACAGATGAGCGTCTTTTTCTTCTTTCTCACATAAAGGGCTTTTTAATTTGTATTCTTGCTAAATATATCAAATCTCCAGACTCCAAATTGACATAAGAAACTCAATTATGTCTCTGACCTAAGGTCTTCTTATCTGTTCCTATGCATACATGCATGTATGTAAATGCACACATAAATAATAAGAAACTGTCCCTCTATGTCCATATAGCAATATATAGAACACATACGTATAGCTCAAAAATGAACATCCACTCTCACAAGGGTTGTCTAGTTTGACATGCTAACAGCTATCCCCATGAAAGGCTCAAAACATAATTGAAATTGAGAATGATGGAGTTATATCCTTGAAAAGTTACCTGTGTGGTCTCTGTGCTCTTTCCTTACTGGGATTCTTTTCCCTAACACGAATTTCAGATGGTAGGAGTATGTATCAGTGAAAATGACTCTTGCTATTTCCTCATGGTAATTTGCTGTTACTTCTTTAATACTTTCTTCATCAGACATTCCAAAAACTTCTCTGCCTGCCATTAACGGAAGGGAATATTATTTTTTTGTTTTTTAATATATATTTATATTGTAAAGATACTGTACAGCTGGGCGCCGGTGGCTCATGCCACCTATAATCCTAGCTATTGAGAAAGTTGAGATCTGAGGATCTCCATTCAAAGTGAACCTTGGCAGGGAAGTCCATAAGACTCAAGATGCCAGGTTCAATTGTTTTCACTACAGTTCTTTGTGAAAGTAAAATGAAACCAAGGGCTGGTTTCTAGCAAGTCAGGGAATCCCCAAGTTTGGGAGAGATCCAGGCACAGCCAGAAGAAACAAATTAACATACGTAGTCAAAGGGAACCAAATTTGGTCACCATATATTCCTCCTGCATTGTCAGGGGACTCACCTGTCATGAAAGAGGTAGAGGCAACTTTCTTCATGATCTGTTGGGTTGTATTGGTAAGAGGAGTGTAGGCAATTGTAAATCTGGGCCCACTAAATGAATCTACTCTTCCCAAGTCCATAGAATTCAGGGAAGAAAAATCATTAACTTGATGATAGTTAGGATATATGTACAACAAAAGCAGGAGGAGGAAAGCATTCATCCATTCCTACACAAATCCAGGAAAAAGAATAGTCATGATTTCAAAGCATTCATCCACAATCTCTTTGACCTAGTTGGTCAAGGAGTTTGTCTCTTTGTAAAAACTTCAACATGTTCCCCATTTTGGAACCATTTCAAATAGGTAGAGTACAAATTCAGTGCTCATGAGCTGTTAATAGGAATTCAAATGAACTGAATTCCAGGACTAAAACTAAAGCCTGTACTGACCTGAGAATATGTGAAATGCAACCAGGCAAAGTGTAAATCATTGTCAGTAATATTACTTTGGTCACCTACTCTAGGCAGGAGGATCATGAGTTTGAGGCCAACCTGCGCCACAAACCAAATCAAAGCAAAACAAAGAGAACAAAACATTACTCAGATATACCCATCTGGTTAAAAACCAAAAGATACCAAAGATCAAACAGGCTTTGTGTCACATGGTAAGGCTATCAGTTAATGATAACTTTCTTCTTGGCACTGAATACATCTACAACCTTTGCTACTATTTTTGAGGATCATGAATTATTTTTAACAAGAAACTCAAAAGAGAAAGATGCTGGCTACTTGCTTCTGTGGTTTATTTGTCATATCTTTAGAATATCCCTATCTTAACCTTCCTTGTGAGTTTGGAGCACTTGTAAAAGTAAGACCACTGGTTTTCCAAACACTCATTGAATTCTTAATTTCTTACCAGTTTCAGTGCTTTTAACAGATTCGTGGTTGGATACTGTATCATACTGTTACACAAGGGTGTGTCATTTATTTATCCACTTATTTTCTGTGTATGCATCATTCCTAAACAGCCTATGTACTGCACAATAACAGAAATATCAAGTGGCATCAATAGCAAGTCATACCATTAATGTTTCTCTTTTCATTCTCCATTTTTTAAGGATGTTCTTGTGTAACAATGCCCACGTTTGCTGACACACGCGTATCTCTCTGTTGCCCATTTTATCCTGTCTAGTGAGAAAGAACAGAAAACATAGTAAATGCCAAGTTCTTTCCAAGTGCAAATATCCCATGAATGAGAAGAAAATATTGAATGCTGATAACTTCAGTATTCAAAACTAATGCTTAGAGTCTGGGAGTTTCCAAGTTTGCATTTTATTACACCCAGGCCATCCTCTCCTCAATATCAGACTATACTCCATCATTTAGCTGCCAGTTACTGACTTAACTGTCTTTTAGTTGTGCAATCTGCTCTACGAAAATGGGCTTAGCTCTTTACACTTTTTTCTTTTGCTAGCTAGCATTACCTTAAACTTTTCCAGTAATGTACATCTCTTAGTATTTTATGTTGCTGTTAGAAATACTTGAAGCTGGTTGCTTTAAAAGTAAAGAGGATTTCTTTTTCTTTTTCTTTTGTCGGTCATGGGGCTTGAACTCTAGACCTGGGCACTGTCCCTGAGCATTTCAGCTCAAGGCGAGCACTCTACCACTTGAGTCACAGTGCCACTTCTGGCTTTCTGGTTAATTGGAGATAAGAGTCTCACGGACTTTCCTTGCATGGGCTGGCTTCGAACCAAAATCCTCAGATCTCAGCCTCCTGAGTAGCTAGGATTATAGGCATGAGCCACCAATGCCTGGCTATTAAAAAGGATTCTTTAGGCTAACATTGTTCACCTATCTTTATCTGTCCCTCTAAGCTTTGTAAGCTGTGGTTGACTTCTAAAAGGTTTTGTCTGATACAAGAAAAATCCTTAATTGCTTTAATGCTTAAAAATCTGATAGAAAAGCTATATTTTAAGATGTGAATTAAATCCTGAGTGAATTTTCACAATTGGCCCCACAAGTTTTATTCTCACACTAAACTGCTTTTAATCTGATTCTAGTTTTGTCTCAATTTTTACTTTATTGCATATATTCTTTCAGTTCTTTTTTTTTTTTGGTCGGCTGTGGGGCTTGAACTCTGGGCCTGGGCGCTGTCCCTCAGCTCTTCAGCTCAAGGCGAGTGCTCTACCACTTGAGCTACAGCGCCACTTCTGGTTTTTCTGGTGGTTATTGGAGATAGGAGTCTCACGGTCTCTCCTGCCCGGGCTGGCTTTGAACCGCGATCCTCAGATCTCAGCCTCCAGAGTAGCTAGGATTACAGGCGTGAGCCACCAGCGCCCGGCATTCTTTCAGTTCTTACTGAACCAATAAATATTTCTTCCCTTCCTCTGTTTCCTCTCCTCTCCCAAAGATATATAAGGCATACTTACTCCTTTAATGGTTACTCTTACATTTTAGACTTTTCCGAAAAGTCTAAAAACTCCCCTGGAAACTTTGAGATATAAGTACTCTCAAAAATGTCTTTCCTGTGGGAGGAAATTGGATATCTAAGCTGAATTAGAGGAAGGAAGTTAAGAGATTCTGGAATGCTCATTGTGTTTATTATTTATTCATTTGTTGTTTATTCTATCATTATTATTTATTTATTGTTATACTGGACCAGAGAGGTTACTGTTTCACAAGGCAGGTAATGTGTACATCTCTTTTTTGGACAATATCACCCCTTCCTTTGGCCTTGCCCAGTTCCCCCCCCTCCCCGCCCACGTTATATAGTTCATTTTCAATGTAGTGTCTAGTGAGTACCCCTGATGCATTTGTTCACCCTTTGTCCGTCGATTTTGTTCCAGCCTCTCCTCCAGAAAAGATAAAAAAATTTAAAAAACAATACAACCCCCCCCTACAACAACCCAAGAATAAACATACCCAGAAAACCCCCAAAGCAAAAGCAGGCAAGACCATGTCCACTAACCGCCTTGGGTTTTTGAGAACCATCCCATCCAAGAGACAGTCTCTTCCCTTGAGAAACCCTACGATTGCCTTTCACCTGTCCATAGTGAGCCCGAGTGGGCAGGTCCCCACCTGAAGCCCTCGGTCCCCATTCATAGGACAGGATCCTGTTCAGGGCACAACGATTTCATACAGTCTAAGCTCAGGCAAGGAGGCCAGAGGCCAGTTGCAATGAAAGACACACCAGCAGGCAAGCTGAGAGGTATTGCAGAACTGCTACACGTGACTGGTAGTGAAGCTGAGCAGAGAGAGAAACAAGGAAGCCCAGGGAAAGACAATTCCAGGAAGGCAATAGCGTTAGGTCAGTGTTGAGTGAGGAATGTCTGTGGAACCCTGTAAGTCATTAGTACAGAGAATTCAGTGTGGGCGATTTTAAGGGGCCAGTGCAGGGTTGTGGAAGAGGGTGAACTGGCCAAGACAGAGATCTCTTCAGTTTAGCATCAGCTACAGCTCCATGGGAATCCAATCCCTTACACTATTTTTTCCACTTGTAAGGAATATGATTATTTTGTCTCTCCTCAAATGCTGCACATTCTGTACTTTGTAAAAAAAATACACATAATCCTAATGACAGGAATTTCTTGTTATACATATGGCAAATAGCTTACAAGTTAGAATAATTGAAGGTTTTCCTCTCATACTGTTGTCAAATTCCGAACTAAATTCTTACACTCTAAAAGCATTAAACTTCTGCTTACCACAAATAATATGTATCTGAGATACCGTTGTGATAAGAGGAAGGGACATAGTCCACATTCTGGTTCAAACTCAAGGTCTCCAAATAGGGTGTGTGGGGAGGGGCGCAGGAGGAGATCTCACAGAAAATATCTTTTTCACTAAAATTCCTAAATCCCAAGAGTAATAGGAAGGGATGATAAAAATATTTCTGTAAAGGTGGTTGATAAACACTGTTAAAACTAGAAAAACAGCTATCCCCAAATGCCTTGAAATTACTCTGAAATAGAAATAAATAATGACTGCTTCAAAACCATCACAGGCTTACAAATCCATTCACAAGATTCTAAGCTCTTCTATAATCAAATTGATAACCAATTTGAGCTTATTTCTACATTCATTCTCTCTCCTCACATGGTATAGTGATTACAAAGTTCTCAAAAACTTTTAACTCAATGTTTTTATATGCATACTATTAAACAGCAGATACCATAACACTTCAAACTGGCCTAGTGATTTTCAAAGTAATTTCAGCACAGATCTTTAGAATTTAGCTCATAAAATTTTATCATGTGGTTATAAGAAAAAAAATAAAGAAAGTAATCCAGGTCAAAAAGCAACAGCAACAATAACAGAAAGCAAACACCATTGCATAACAGAAAAAAAACAAAACACTAAAACCAACCAAATACAAGGAACTTACTTTTGAGAAATTTGAAGCAAGGAATCTAGAGACACAGTTTGTCCTCTGGTCTCTGTGTTTAGAAGACAATAGCTTTTTAATTTTTTTCCTGGGGTCTATCACATCTCTAGAATTTGCATTAACCATTTGACTTCTGTGAACCGATCCTGTGAAGTCTGCTTTCAAAAGGAGCTTATGAGCTCAGTTCTGTTCCTTCTGCCAAATACCATGCTCACGTGACCATTCTTGGACTGTTTGTCTTTTCATTGATATTCAGCCAGGCCTTTCAGAGAGCAGTCGCATTTATGGTTGGTGTCCAGGTTCTGTCATAGTATAAAGTTGCACTCTTACAGAGAAAATGCAATATTGATCAGCATTCTCTCCCTATAGCTTCCAGAAGCTTTTCTCTATAGCAAGATGACCGCTGCTGTAAGCTGATGTGGCTTAAAGCATGCTCTTTAAAAACACAAGAAGGTAAACAGCTTAATCAGAGAAAATTTTGTTGCACTGACAACTCTTAGATGTTTATTCCTGTTTCCAGTTTCACTTGTATGCAGTCCTAACTATTTTCTCATTTCCCTTGACATTTATTTTTTGACCCCTGTCTTATTTAGCAGTATGTTGCTTAATTTCCAAATGTCTGGTTTTTGTTTTTCTTTTTGGTTATTGATTTTTTTTAGCTTAATTCTATTGTAGTCTGAAACATTTTGCCTGATGTATGGGTAAGGCTTGTCACAGGATAGGGTATATATTAGTGAATATTCTATATGCACTGGAAAAGATGTGTATTTTACTGTAGTTTTTTGCATAGGTACATTATAATCAGGCCAACATCCACACTGGGCTCTAAAGAGAGTTGTGATGAGTTTGAAGTCAAGTACTTGTACATTCATAAGTTTGATCTTTTACCAAAGACATCGATAGCAGAAGATCTGATTAATTACATTTTTGTATTTTTAAGTTACATCAGTACTGTCTTCAAAAACATAAAATCACCTCCAAGATTCTTTAAAGTATTGTATTCATTTGTTTATTTTTGCAGTTACAGGAGCTTCTTTTTTTGGGGGGTGGTCCGGTCATGGGGCTTGAACTCTGGGCCTGGGCGCTGTCCCTCAGCTCTTCAGCTCAAGACTAGCGCTCTACCACTTGAGCCACAGCGCCACTTCCAGCTTTTTTCTTTTTGCTTATGTGGTGCTGAGGAATCGAACCCAGAGCCTCAGGCATGCAAGGCAAGTGCTCTACCACTGAGCCACCTTCCCAGCCCCAGTTACAGGAGTTTTTAACTCAGGTCTTGGTGCTTTAGCTTGCTTGCTGAAGGTGGATGCTTTACCACTTGAACCATAAATCCAGCTTGGAACTTTGCTTGTTAGGGATGTAGTTTCTTGGACTTTTCTGCCTAGACTGGCTTTAAAGCTAGATCTTTCTTATCTCAACCTCTTCAGTAGCTAGAATTTCAGGAGTAAACAAATTGTGCCTATTTAATAAATTTATTTATTTTAACTTTGTCCATTCTAGTCCTTTGATATGCTATGCAATGTGACAGAGGCCCACAATTGATGTGGAAATATAACACAAAAAGGAAGTAGTAAGTTTATTTTAAAAAAATAAAGCACACTCCTCTAGAACAGATAATAGCTTTCTTCACATACAATATTATCTGTTAGATATATTATTAATTTTTAATCAGGTATACTACATTATCAAGTTTTAGTGCTTTTCAAATCAATTGGGCGAAACCTTATGAGAAATAGTTGAAACTGTCTCAAAACTTAGAATTTGCTTAAAATACTCACTAACATGGTCACTTGAACACTTAGTTTTACAAAATAATTGATATTTATTATCTCAGTAACTTCTCCATTTTACAAAACATTTTCAACTTCTAGAACAGTGAAAATAATCATATTTCCCAACCTGAGTTTATAAATAACCAACAACCAGTTGGATCAACTCAATGAGATAGAAATTATTTTAAAATTCAGAATAAATCACAAAATAAAACAGTGTGCTGCTGTTACTTATTTTTCTCACCTTAATCTGTTCTAATTTTGTTTAAATCAATAAAAACAAGGTTTAGAGAGAAATAGAAAAAATCTGTGTATATATACAATTTAAAATACCTTATCTGAGTGGATTTCTTTATAAAAATAGTAATTTATACTTAAAATAGAATTCAAGCTCTGTGTCAGTGTCTGCAGGCTGAGATCTGAGGATCATGGTTCAAAGCCAGCCCAGACAGGAAAGTCCATAAGAGTGTTCTATATAATTAAACACTTAAAAAAAAAAAAGCCAAAAGTGGATGTGTAGCTCAAATGATAGAATGCTAATTTTGAGCAAAAAAAAGCACAGGGACAGAACCTAGGCCCTGAGTTCAAGCCCCAGGACTGGCACACACACAAATTTAATCTATTTCCCTAACATCTATCATCTTTCTACAATTTATCATTTATCTATGTATCTTAGCATCTATTTGATCGCTGCCATCTATTATCTCTTCATAATTATGTTTACATGCCTTTATCACATATATACATATGTACATATCTATGTATTATTTATCACAATCTAGCTATGGTCTACCTATCATCTATTACTGTTCTACATTTCCCATCATTGTCTACCTCACTCTCCATTTCTCTATCTGAGCTATGACTAGATGGTCTCAGTCAATGCACTCACTGGATTCGAGCTCTTGTTCTTTTCCTTTGTCACAAAGACTCATTTCTGTATTTCTGTGTCAAACTATAACATGGGTTGTGTTGGGCTGGGGCGAAGTCATCCTGCGAGGGCTGACATTCTAGCAGCCAAAATTCTGACTGGTTGTCTGGCTTGGCCTGGCCACTAACATTAACCCCCTCACTCCTCTGCTCACAACACAGACCTCTTCTCCTTGTAGACTTCCTTCCTATAAAAGCTGTGGCTTGTTACCTCATAGCCCATTAAGGTCTCCATGAAATGGGCCCGCTGCTCCACTGTTCCATAAGGGCCCCCCAGGACTCAGAAGAACTCTGTGTAGAACACATGGCTGACAAAGATTGAACTTATTTGAACTTATTTGTATCCAGATGGTGTGACAAATTTTACATAGAGTACAAATAAGCAAATACAAATATCTTAAATGTCAAAAGCAAGGCAGTAAATATCCATGGATTGAGCTTGTCAGTGCATCTGTTTATGTCTCAGAGAGGAAAGAGATTCCCTGTCAATGCTCTCCAGTTCACCACATGGAAGCGGGAGGGAACAAAGACTGCAGAGCGGGCTCCTTCCCTGGACAGACCTCCACGGGTTTGCATACTCAGCACAGGGGCGGGAAGCTGAGGGGGGAGACCCTGGAACACAGGGCTGCAGATGACATGAAGCCATTCTTGTTTCTTAGCCATTCTTAGACAGAGGCCTCTGAAGTTTGTCTCTAGAGGACTGGGGAACTCTCCTGATGGGCGAAAATAAGCTGGGAGGGCAGGTAGAGCCCACCCAAATGAACTGACAATACTCCACAGCAGTCCTAGGCCAGGACAGACCATAGTGGCTAGAATGACTGTAGGATTGAGGTGCGCAGCTTAATCAGAGAACCCAAAGAAAATGGTCACTATGAACACAGCCATCAACTAGGAGTCAAAGGGTCTCTAGAACCGGGGGATAGGTGACAAGCAAGTATGATCACCGGACAGTGGCAATGTAAACAGTCTACAGAGGGAACTCAGATGAGCAGAACTCAAGGGAAAAATAAGCAAAAAGATCCATGACTGCGTTAGAACAGAGACGCAGAGTGCTTCACTATAAAGCACAAGCAGCTGCAGGAAGATGATTGACATTGTGTCTAGATGACAGGACTAAGCTTTTTTTCTTTTTGTCGGTCATGGGGCTTGAGCTCTGGACCTGGGCGCTGTCCCTGAGCTCTTCAGCTCAAGGTGAATGCTCTACCACTTGAGCCACAGTACCACTGCCAGTTTTCTGGTGGTTAATTAAAGATAAGAGTCTCACAGACCTTCCTGCTGGGGCTGGCTTTGAACAGCGATCCCCCAATCTCAGCCTCCTAAATTAACTAGGATTACAAGCATGAGCCACCAGTGCCTGGCTGAGCTAGCTTTCTTTCTTTCCTTTTTTCCTTCTTTCCTTCCTTCCCTTTCTTTCTTTCTTTCTTTCTTCCTTTCTTTCTTTCTTTCTTTCTTTCTTTCTTTCTTTCTTTCTTTCTTTCTTTCTTTCTTTCTTTCTTTCTTTCTTTCTTTCTTTCTTTCTTTCTTTCCTCCTCCCTTCCTTCCTTCTTTCTTTCTTTCCTCCTTCCTTCCTTCCTTCCTTCTTTCTTTCTTCCTTCCTTTCTTTCTTCTTTTGAGAAAGAACAAAACAGTTGAATTTGGAATAAAATAATCAATAAAGATATGTAACATCAACCCCAGAGAGCCACTAAATAAAAATATAAGTAGACAAAGCAGTATAGCCAGCTAATATATCTATAAATATAGACATAAAAATAAAATATGCAGAAGCAAGAGAGGAATAGAGGAAAAATAGTGACCAGATGGGAAAATTATATATGCTTTTAGTAACTCTACTCAACCATTTCATTTTATTTTATTTTTTATTGTGAAAATACTGTATAGAGGGGTTACAATTACATGGGCAAGATAATGAGTACATTTCTTATGTTGCCTCCTCTTTTATTTCCCCTTCCCCTCTCCCGTCCCCCCCATCCCCCCGACCAAAGTTGTAAAGTTCGTTTTTTTTTTTAATTGTGAAAATATCTTACAGAGGAGTTACAATTACATGGGCAAGATAATGAGTACATTTCTTATCAAGCATTGTTGCCTACTCCTTTGTTTTCCCTTCCTATCCCTTCCCATCTCCCACCCCCCCACCCCCCCCACAAAGTGTAAAGTTCATTTTTTGACATAATGACTTGTACATCTCATTGTTGCAATGGGTCCACTTGTATCCCTATTTAAATGATTGCTTTTTTTTTCCTTCCCCTCCACAAATTATACCAACACCAAATACAGTGAAAGCAGGGGTTATACCGTGGGGGAGGAACATACAAAGCAACAAAGAAATCACCTTATAAATATGCTAGAAACAATCGCATGAAAAAAAAAAACATTTGAACACTTATCTTGGGGTTCATTTCCCTAACATCAACTTATCTGACCATTTCTGCTTGTCTCAGACATATACTATTATTGCAAATAAGGGAAACTATGGGATCTATGTTTCTTTGGGCCTGGCTTACTTCACTTAATATAATTTTTTCCAAGTCTTTCCATTTCTTAACAAATGGGGCAATGCCATTCTTTCTGATGGAGGCATAGAATTCCATTGTGTATATATACCACATTTTCTTGATTCATTCATCTACTGAGGGGCATCTGGGTTGATTCCGTATCTTGGCTATGGTAAATAATGCTGCAATAAACATAGTTGTGCTGGTAGCTTTAGTATGGTCTTGTTTGTGGTCATTTGGGTAAATGCCCCAAAGTGGGATTGCTGGGTCATAGGGGAGCTCTATGTGGAGTCTTTTGAGGAACCCTCATACTACTTTCCAAAGTGGTTGAGCAAGTTTACACTCCCACCAACAATGTAGTAAGGTTCCCTTCTGTCCACATCCCCTCCAGCATCTGTTGTTATTAGAGTTCTTGATTATAGCCATTCTAACTGGGGTGAGGTGGTATCTCAATGTTGTTTTGATTTGCATTTCTTTTATGACTAGAGAGGTTGAGCATTTCTTCATGTGTCTATTGGCCATCCTTCTTTCCTCTTCAGAGAAGTTTCTCTTTAAGTCTTTAAGCCCACTTATTTATTGAGCAGTTGTTTCTTTGAGGATTTGTTGTTGGGGGTTTTAATTTTTTGAGTTCCAAGTATATTTTAGATATGAGAACCTTGTCCGTTGTATGGCTAGTGAAGATCTTCTCCCAATGTGTGGGCTTTCTATTGATCTTGCTAGCTATGTCCTTTGCCATGCAGAAGCTCTGCAATTTCATGCAATCCCATTTGTCCAACCTTTCTTTGATTTGTTGTGTTTCTGGGTCTCTATTAAGAGAATTTCAGCCTGTGCCAAGGAGATCTAGGGTTTCTCCTATTCCATCCTGTAATGTTTTCAGAGTGTCTGCTTTGACTCCGAGGTCTTTGATCCATTTGGAGTTGATTCTGGTGCAGGGTGATATATAAGGATCTAGCTTTAGTTTTCCACAAGTAGTTAACCAATTTTGCCAGCACCATTTACTGAAGAGGCTGTCTTTCTTCCATTCTATTTTTTTAGCTCCCTTATTGAAGATTAGATGGCTATAAGTCTGTGGGTTCATTTCTGGGTTTTCAATTGTATTCCATTGGTCCTGAGGTCTGTTTTTGTGCCAGTAGCAAGCTGTTTTGATTACTATGGCTTTGTAGTAGAGTTTGAAATTTGGTATTGATATTCCTCCAGCATTGTTCTTTCTCTTAAGGATCGTTTTTGCTATTCAAGGTCTTTTATTGTTCCATATGAATTTTTGGATTGCTTCATTTATTTCCTTGAAGAATGAGGTTGGAATATTGATAGGTATAACATTGAATTTGTAGATAGCCTTGGGAAGTATTGCCATTTTCACCATGTTGATCCTCCCAATCCAGGAGCATGGGAGGTTTTGCCACTTTCTAAGTTCTGTTTTGATTTCCTTTTTCAGGTTTTTAAAGTTTTCATCATAGAGGTCCTTCACTTCTTTGGTTAAGTTAATTCCTAGGTATTTTATTTTTTGTGGGCTATTATGAATGGAGTTGCTTTCCTGATTTTAGTCATGCTTTTCTCATTGTTGGCATACAAAAAAGCCATTAATTTTTTTTAATAAATTTAAATTTTATTGTAAAGGTGATGTACAGAAGGGTTACAGTTACTTAAGTCAGATGATAAGATCATTTCTTTTTTTTTTAAAAGATAATTTCTTTTTTTTTAAATTTTTTTAAAATTTTATTTTATTTTATTTGTGAACATACTGTACAGAGGGGTTACAATTACATGGGCAGGATAATGCGTACATTTCTTACCAAGCATTGCAGCCTCCTCCTTTGGTTTACCCTTCACATCCCTTCCCAGCCTCCCCCCCAATCCCAATCCTTCTCCTTCCCCCCTTCACCCCCCCCCCCCCCGCACCGACGTTGTAAAGCTCGTTTTGGACATGACAACTTGTACTTCTCATTGTTGCAACAGGTCCACCTGTATCCTTAAACAACTGGTTTTTCCCCATCTCCTCCACAAGTTATACTGACATCAAATATAGTGAAAGCAGGGGTTATACTGTGGGGGAGGGACATACAAAGCAACAAAGAGATAATCTTATAAATGCATTAGAAACACATGCATGAAAGAAAAAAACATTAAAATACATATCTAAGGGTTCATTTTCCTGAGATCACATTATCTGACCTTTTCCGCTTGACTCATACATATACTAGATATTGCAAATAAGGGAAACCATGGGACCTATGTTTCTTTGGGCCTGGCTTACTTCACTTAATATAATTTTTTCCAAGTTTTTCCATTTCCTAACAAATGGGGCAATGTCATTCTTTCTGATGGAGGCATAGAATTCCATTGTGTATATATACCACATTTTCTTGATCCATTCATCTACTGAGGGGCATCTGGGTTGGTTCCATATCTTAGCTATGGTAAATAATGCTGCAATAAATATTGTTGTGCTGGTAGCTTTAGTGTGGTCTTGTTTGTAAACATTTGGGTAAATGCCCAAAAGTGGGATTGCTGGGTCATAGGGGAGTTCTATGTGAAGTCTTTTGAGGAACCTCCATACTAAAGCCATTAATTTTTGAGGGTTAATTTTGTACCCTGCTACTTTGCCAAAGTTTTGAATCAGCTTGAGTAATTTGGGAGTGGAGTCCATGGGATTCTTTAAATACAAGATTATGTCATCTGCAAAGAAGGAGAGTTTTACTTCATCTTTCCCTATTTGGATCCCTTTTATGTTTGCATCTTGTCTTATTGCTGTAGCTAGGCATTCTAATACTAGATTGAAGAGAAGTGGAGAGAGTGGGCATCCTTGTCTCATTCCTGAGGTAAGAGGAAATGGCTTTAGTTTTTCACCATTAAGTATAGTGCTGGCTGTAGGTTTGTCATATACAGCCTTTATTGTATTGAGGAATGTTCCATGGATTCCTAATTTTTACAGCCTTCATTATAAAGGGGTGTTGGATCTTGTCAAATGCTTTTTCTGCATCTATTGAGATAACCATGTGGTTCTTATCCTTGTTCTTGTTGATGTGATGAATTATATTAATTGATTTGCGTATATTGAACCAGCTTTGCATCCCTGAAATGAATCCTGTTTGATCGTGGTGTATGATTTTTTGGATGAATTGCTGAAGTCGATTGAAGGCTTTAAAGGCCTTGTAGAATTCGACTGTAAATCAATCTGTCCTGGGCTTTTCCTAGATGGGATGTCTCTTATTGCTGTTTCTATTTCAATGCTTGATATGGGCCTGTTAAGATGGTTCAACTCATCTTGGTTTAGTTTTGGCATGTCGATATTTGCTAGGAAAAGGTCCATTTCTGCCAAGTTCTCAAACTTATTAGCATAAACGTTTGAGAAGTATTCCCTTATAATGTTCTGAATCTTGGTTGTTTCTCTGGTGATGTTTCCATTCTCATCTCTGAGTTTATTTATTTGGGTGTGTTCTCTTTTTTTTGATAAGATTTGCTAAGGGTCTGTCAATTTTGTTCATTTTTTCGAAGAGCCAACTCTTTGTTTTGTTGATTCTTTCTATGGTTTTTTTGGACTCTAATTCATTTAATTCTGATTTAATTTTAATTATTTTGTTCTGTCTACTGGATTGGGGTTTATCTTGCTATTCTTTTCCAAGGAGGCTCAGATGTCTCATTAAATTGTTGGTTTCAGATCTCTCCAATTTGTTGATGTAGGAACTCAGAGCTATAAACTTGCCTCTGAATACTGCCTTTGCTGTGTCCCAGAGGAGTTGATAATTTGTGTGTTCATTTTTGTTGAATATCAAGAACATTTGAATTTCGTTTCTAATCTCTTCCATGACCCACTCATGATTCAACAGTGTGTTGTTCAGCCTCCATGTGTTATGGGACTTTCATTGGTGGCTTTTGGTGTTGAGTTTATTCCCTTGTGCTCTGAGAGAATGCAAGGTATAACTTCAATGTTTCTGAATTTGGACAAGTTTGCTTTGTGAACTAAAATGTGGTCTATATTGAAAAGCTTCCATGTGCTGCTGAGAAAAACATGTATTCTGATGCTGCTGGGTGTAATGTTTGGTAGATGTCTGTTAAATCTAGTTGATCTATGCAGTTGTTTAGATCTGAGGTTTCTCTGTTGAGTTTTTGCCAAATTGATCTATCTAGTGGGGATAGTGGTGGGTTAAAGTCCCCAACAATTAATGTCTTTGGATCTATGTGGGATTTGAGGGAAAGTAGTGTTTCTTGAATAAATTTGAGTGCTCCGTTGTTTGGTGAATAGAGATTTAGAATCATAATATCCTCCTGAAGGAGAGATTCCTTAATTACTATGTAGCGACCTTCTTTATCTCTTCTCACTAATTTTAATTTGAAGTCTATTTTATCTGATATTAGTATTGCAACTCCTGCCTGTTTATGGGGGCCATTTGCTTGGTAGATTTTGTTCCAGGCTTTCACTTTCAAAATGTGTTTGTTTTTATGGGCAAGGTATGACTCCTGAAGGCAGCAGATAGAAGGATCTTGCTTTTTAATCCAATTAGACAGTCTATGTCACGTAATTGGAGAGTTAAGTCTGTTAATGTTGAGAGATAGGACTGAGAGGTTTTTGGGAGTTCCTGCCATTTTTTCCACCTTCTTGGGGGCTGTGGCAACTGGGTTCTCCCTATGGTCCTTGGATTCTCAGTTTGGGTGTGGTTTCTTGGCCTTTATTGTGGTCTTGTTGGTTTTCCATGTGTAGGGCATCTTTAAGTATCTTCTGTAGGGCTGGTTTGGTGGAGATATATTGTTTCAGTTTTTCTTTGCTATGGAAGGTTTTTATTTGACCTTCGGTTATGAAGGAGAGTTTAGCTGGGTACAGTATTCTTGGTTGATAGTTGTTTGTCTTTAGGACATGGCATACATCGTTCCAGGCTCTTCTTGCTTTAATTGTCTCTGCTGAGAAATCTGAGGTGATTCTAATTGTTTTCCCTTTATAGGTGATTGATCTTTTCTCCTTGACAGCTTTAAGGATCTTTTCCTTGGTCTGAATTGATCCTGTGCGGATTATAATGTGACAGTGGGAGGTCCTGTTCTGGTCTGGTCTATTTGGGGTTCTAAAAGCTTCTTGTATCTGAATAGGCCTATATTTTTGCATGTTTGGGAAGTTCTCTGGTAGGATCTTGTTAAACAGATTTCCTAGACCATTAACTTCTGTCTCTAGGTGCTCCTCTACACCCATTATCCTCAGATTAGGCCTTCTGATGGTGTCTTCCAAATGTTGAATAGATCTATCATATTTCTTGGATTTGTCTTGGATAGTTGTATGTTCTTTCTCTGTAATATCTAGGCTGTCTTCAATCTCCAAGACTCGATCATCTGCATGGTCTAACCTACTGTCAAGACTTGCTACTTTGTTTTTTATTTCTTTTCCTTTTAATTGGTCGGCTTTGATGGCTTCAAATTCTTTGTTGGAGCTTTGTTTTAGATCTTGTATGAACTTCTTTACTTCCTTAATTTGGTGGTCAGTGTTTATACTCAAATCACTTAGTTGATTGGTTATGATTTCCTTGGATTCCCATTCCTTCTGTTGGGCTCCATTCAGCATTCCCTTTGTAGTCTCCCTGAATTCTTTTAGCTGTCTGTTTATGGATTCCATGAATGCCTCTATTGATCTTTGTCTATTCTCATCCTGCTCTGGCAATTCCTGTATTACTCTTTGATTAGCTTCCTCATGTTCACACAATTTCTGTAGTTCTCTTTGACTGTTCTCAGTCTACTCACAGCATTTCTGACTTTCTCTTTATCTGTTCTCAGCCTGCTCACGTAATTCCTGCTATCTTTTTGACTATTCTCAGCCTGCTCATGCATTTCCTTTATTTCTCATTAAGTGTTCTAAGCCTGCTCATGCAATTCCTGTATCGATCTTTGAGTAGCTTCCTCACATTAATGAGATTCCTGTATTGATCTTTGGTTTGTCTCTCTCTCTCCCTATCATGCTTACACTGAGTCCTTTGCAGGTTTTCAATCTTTTCATTCACCATGTTTACCAGTAGTGTTTGTAGAGCTTTTTGGGAACTCTCCTCTGGATTATTCATTATCTGTTCTGTCTCCTGATTATCATGAATGGGAGTTGAGATACCCAGACTTGCCATTTTTCTTGTGTTTTTCTGGCTTGTTCTGCCCATTTAGTATGAAAGTAACACCAATTTTCTGCTAGAACACTATTTTAGGGCAAGCATCAACCAAAGTCCTGTAGTTGCACAGTCAAAAGGCTGAAGATACACTTTAGTTGAACAGATACAATCTATTCAACATCAAACAACTATGTATTAATGGGCTAAGAACAGCAAAGAAGAATTTGGTGAACCAGAAATTATTAGGTTTAGGGAGAAATGTGGGGAAAAATAGGACTAGAGGGATGTGGAAAGGTAAAAGGAGAGCGAAATCAACCAAGTCCTAATCTCAAAGAGGGAAATGGGTTGGACAGAATGATAGGAGAGAGAGAGAAAAAAAAGAGACAAGAAAAAATGGAAAAACAAAAATTTAAATTTAAAAAGTGAAACTCAAAGATTATCTAATTTTAAAGGTGAAACTGAGAGAAGAATGGGGATAGGATGAGAGGAGGGGAGGAATAGAAAGGAGACATGAAAAACTAAAAAATAAAAAATTCTTAAAAAATTATATAGGTACAAAGAGATAACATTGCTATTAAGGAATTTAAGCCTAAGAGGTCTTGAATTGAGTAATAAATTTCTGGATTAAGTGTGTATACAATGGGGGATAAGGTCAAATAATCGACAATGGGTATATCTGAGGATGAGCAGAACAGCAATTAAGTCATGCAGAAAAGTACGTAAGAGAAGAAAAAATGAAAAGAATGAGAAAGAAAAAAAAAGGACCAAAGGGTCAGTAGAGATTTTTTTAAAAAGCACACATACACATATACACCTAAAATAAAAATTATAAGAGGAAAGAAAAGATTAATAGAAAACAATTTTTTTAAAAAATTAAAAATTTTTTAAAAAGGTACAAAAAAAGAGTTCTTTGATTTTTTTTTTTTTTGCAGGGGGAGGGAGAGTGAGGGGGATGGGACAGGAAGATCCTGTATCTTACTTGTGTCCGTAACCAATCTCTTGGTGGAGTCTCGTCTGTTTGTGGTGTTTGGTTTTAATTGGTTTCTTAAGTCAGTTTGAGCAGGCAGAAAAATGCTCTGCTTTACGTAGGATTTTGTGATCCTCCTCCCAGGCTAGTTCAGTGGGAGGGAGATCTGCTTTGAGTATCACAAAAGAGGGAGATGGCTGTGTCTTCTAGTTTGAAGATGCTGTGATGAGGCTAGGTTCTGGGTAGAGTTGAGGCCTTTCAGCCAACAGTAGCTTTTCCCTGAGAGGCTAGCTTCTGAGACACTCACAGAGCCCAGCCTGGAACCATTCTCAGAGTTTATGTTTACTGAATTTCAATTGATTGTCTAGGCTGCTGTAGGGAGGGGCAGCCTCTTGCTCTGTTTACCCAGTGAAGAAAGCCACTCCTCTGGGGATGGAGCTTTCTCTGCCTGGGCGGGGTGACTTTCCCCGGGGTGGAACTGAGCCTGGCAGGTCAGGTCAGGTTCCTGTGACCTGCTAAATGACTCTTTTCTTTTCTTCCAAGGCCTGAGTTGAAGCTAGCTGCTCAGCTGGGCCTTTGTCAGTATCAAAGATGGAGGTCTGGTGGGGGGGTGAGGGGGTGGGGGGTTGGAGGGTGGGGGGTGGCCTTCCCTCCTCTGCTCCCTGAGAAGAGTGAGGATGTCAGGGTTCTACTCACACTGGAGTCTTGGTTCCTGGGTCGTCTCTGGTCTGCGATGTGCAGGATGAAGATATCTGCTACTTGTCAGTTCTTGCTGGTGTTAGTAGAATCTGCTCACCCACTGTGTCTGATGCCTTTGTTCCGGAATTTCTGTGTTGTAGGTATGGCAGCTACGGCCACTGCCACTGCAGCCACAGCTACCCGCAAGTGCTCAGATCTGTCTTCTTGCCTGGATTTTCCCTCTCTGGCCAAACTCTCTGTACTGTGAATGCACACTTGGTGTAATTCTCTGGCTTAGGACTGTTCACTGGAACACTAAAACTGCTTTCTATGCAAGAGCTTGTTTACCCTCCAGCTTCTCCTCCGCCATCTTCAAAGTGATTCCCAACCATTTCATTTTAATGATTACATGAAGTATAAGTAATTAAAGTATTAGAAGACGAAATTTCAGGAGTTTTTTTTTGTTTTAAAAATCATGCATTGGTGGCCTGGGTAGGTGGCTCAGTGGTAGAGTGCTTGCCTAGCATGATGAAGCCCTGGGTTCGATTCCTTAACACCACATAAGCAGAAAAAGACGGAAGTGGCTCTGTGGCTCAAGTTTTAGAGCGCTAGCCTTGAGCTGAAGAGCTGAGGGACAGCACCCAGTCCCAGAGTTCAGGGCCCACAACTGACAATAAATAAATGAATAAAAACATGCATTGGTATATATTGATGCATCAAAAATATTTAAAAATGCACTTCAACCCAAAATAAACTTGGTTGCAATTAATATACCAATCCATCTGAAAATTTCCCAAATAATTGGAAATTAAACAACATACTTGTAGCAATCCACATTCCAAAAAATATATTAAAATAAAAATAATATGCTTTCAACTGATAAAAAATAAATAAAAAATCATAGGTATAGTTGTTAAAGTGGAATTTGATCACAAGGTACAGAATAGTCAGTTTGAGAGGTACAATCAGGATTCTTTATTAGAAAGCTGGTGACTGTGAGCAGACACATGTCCCTCAAAACCTTGCAGCCTTGAATACACTTAATACTGCTAGGAAACTGAGCCATAAAGGTAGTAAAGAAAGAACAAACAAAAAATCTCAACACACCAGATCAACTCTAATGGAGAAGTGCAGATGGACTCCATGGTAACCTGAGGTGTCAGGAGGCATGAGGCATGGCATGTTGGTGCCAGGTGTGGTGAGGCCTAAATAGGGTCATGGTCAGGGAGCTTGAGAGTTCAAGGAGTCTCACAAGGTCATGGTACAGATCAGGTAGGTCCAGGAAGGAATCTGTTGTCCAAGAACTTATCCTGCCCTGTTTCTAGGAATTTGGGCGTGCCTATCACCTGGGGGTGGGAGTGAGACTTCACCTGTAAAAGCTTTTGGAAAGTCCCTATGATCCACCAAGATGCCAAGATGGCACCAATTAGACCCAGTATCATTATTTCACACATAGTAGCAGCTTTTGCAGAAATGTGCAGAAAAGGAAAAACTCCCAGTCTGTTATACTGAGTAAATGTGGGGCAATACAAACAATCACGGGAAAAGAAATAGATGACTCTGCTCATATATATTAAATGGAACATTCTTTTGAGTCTTCTGAAATGCTGGGACTATATCACAGATTTGTTAAGCGATAATAACAAGGTTTCTTCTTCTTCTCCATTGTGAACCCTATTAGCTAGCCCAACTGCTTGGGCTCCTTAGAGTGACTTTACTGGCTTACAGATGTGAGAAAGTTGGGAAGGAAGTTACTTCTGACTTCCTCATTCCAAACCACATATGCCATCAGACAAAAACACTAGAGTTATATTCTGAAGAAAGAAAATATAAAGGAAAGGGTTGCAAAGATTGTTAGGACAGTTAAGCTAGTTAGTGTGTTCAGATGGTCGATGAATAACAGCACAGAAATGGAGAAGCTAGATGGAGTAGCCACTACGAGTGCAATTTAAAAAATGGAGAGAGATTAGATGGCCCAGATGATCCACTAGTACAAGGTATTGTAAAAGGACTGTGCAGATTTGCTGAGTCTATCCTGGCAAGAGCGAACAGCTCGATTAGGAACCTAAGTGATGAAGGGCCATGCTCTCGAATCTCAAAACCCCCATCTGATCATTCTGGGTAAAATGGTCCACAGATATGAAACAATGGGTGACAAAATGTATCATCATTGATGGACAGTGGAATACAGCACACTGCTGAGCCTAGACCTTCACATGAAAGATTAAATAATACAATGAAATTGAGGATATGTTGCTTCAACTGCAGAAGACTTAGAAAGGAAATATGGGGGGAAATTGTCCTTTATAAGCAGAAATTCTGTATGGTTGAGCTATTGAAGTTATATATCAGTAACACCCATAGACAACCTCTGGGACTGATTCTGGCAGTGCTTTGTGTTCTGCTATGGTTTAGCAGGTTGAACCTTGGATAGAGGATCCCTTTGGAAGCTCAGATGCTACCTGCTTAACCATTGGCCACTGAACACACACAAAATACTTGTCCAACAACAGAAACACACGTCCTTGTGTAACTCTTGACCTAGGGGACTAGTTACACTAGTCATTGGGTAATTGTTTACTTGTTGAGAAACTGTCCTGGATATAATGGATGTCAAACATATGCTATTATCTTGACTTACTATGTGCCTAATGCCTATAAGGCTGCAATTTTGGAGGGCAATGAACATGAAAATATTTAGCAAATTTAAACTTATGTCAGTGCAAGAGTGACCTTCTGCAGCACCAGAGTCCACTGAATACATTATGGGAAGATCTTTGGAGTACTCAGATGAAAAATGTATCTAGTGATGAATGCTACCCATATGGTGTTATCTCAAGAAGTTAATATATTTTTGAGGGCATATCAAATTCTGTACTCAAACTATCCATACTCAAGTAGTAAGTACCCAATAGCAACAAGTTTAGGGAGTAACCCAATATGTATCAACATTCTCTAAAAGAGCTTTGAATGAAAATAGTACAGAATGAGAAGTACAATCACAGGTATGTGTGCCTTTAATTGGGAGAGAAGTTGTTATTTAGGAAGGAAGGAAAAGGTTGACAAACTTCTGAAGAGATAACACATCTTTGTTAAAATGGCAAAAGCAAGCTAATCAGATTGCTAAGGTAGCATGGAGAGAAAGGGTGAGAACGAGCATGTAAGCCATAAGTCCTGGAGAAGCAGAGGTAAAAAGTGGTATGAGGTTGGCACAGGCAACCATTTCCAGGATAGGACTCCAATAGTTCATAAAACAAAACCTAATGAGACTTCATCAAATGCAAAAGCTTCTGTGCAAAGAAGACAGCCAACAAAGTGAAGAGTCAACTTACAAAATGGGATAAAACCTTTGTCAGCTCCTTATCTAACAGGATTAACATCCATAATATATAAAGAACAACTCCCCTGCAAACAAGTAATCCAATCTAAAAACGAACGAATGATCTGTGCAATTATTTCTCAAAAGAAGAAATACAAATGACCAATCAAAACATTTAAAAATATTCAATATCTTTAGCTATTAAGGAAATAAAAATCAGAACTACAGTAATGTTCTTCTTCGTTCTCATTAGAATGGTTAATCTCAGGAAAACAAAAACAAGCAAAGCTGGAGAGAATGTTGGGGAAAAGGAACTCTTACACAATCTTGGTGGGGATATTAATACAATCACTATGGAAAACAGTATGAAAACCTAAAAGTAGAAGTACTATATATGTAGTTATCCCATCCCCTATATATGATGGATGAAATTAATACACGAAGAAATACCTGCATATGCATATTTATTGTGGTACTATTCACAATAGCCAATATATGAAATGTACCTATGTGCCCACCAATAGATGCATGGACAAAGAAAACACACACACACACACACACACACACAGAGTAAATGTAAGTAAGGAAAAAACCTTATTGTAGGCGGGAAAATGAATGGAATTGGAGAACATGATTGAGAGAAATAGATAAAGTCAAGTATTGCATAATTTGTCTCATAAATAGAGATTAAAATGTCTGAAAACAGAAGAACTTAAGGACTAGGAGGAGCACAGAAGGAAATGGGAAGAGATGGTAGGAGATGTTAGAAAGGAATGTGAATAACTTCAATACAAGATGTATACATGCATGGAAATGTGACAGTGAAACATATTAAATATGCACAACCACTATAAGTTAATAAATATAAATATTGAAAGAAATGGAGAGAGAATGAGCTAGTTCAATGTCTCCTTCTAGGATACTAATCCTATTCATAAGGGCTTTGCTGTCATTACCTAATTATCTCCTAAAATCTGCACGGACAAGGTACATGTAGCATTGACGACAAAACCTTGAGCCGCTGGAAACAAACAAATGAACACATAGTATTTGTGGCCTCTAAGGCTCTTCCTGTTGGAGGAGCTTCCACTTAGCAGAAGGATCAAGTTCCTCATCAAAACCATTCAGTTCCTGTTCTTTAGATAGCTCCAGGAAGACCTGAAGTAGGAGAGGAAAGAAAAAAACAACAAAAAATGCAGAGAGAGAATGTCATGATGTTCACTGCAGCTCCAAGAGGGTCCAAGGAGTACACATACAATATTATATAAGTATGTTCCATGAAGGAACATTCGTTGAAACTGACCCACCTGCTCCAGTGTGGATTGTGACAGCATATACTCCTCCAGGATGAGTCTTTGTTTAACTGCACAAAGACAAAGACACATGAGGGATTCATGTTAATCTGGTTGGTGTATTAAATCATCACAGGGCATGAATAGCAAATGTGGGCAAGGATTATAGAAATTGGTAAGGTAAACCAAGTCTGAGTCTGAGCACATTATACAGCTGAAATAGACAAAATGTTTGTCTAAGTTTGGAGGGACAAGAGCAAATGACATGTTTGCATGTCATTGTGCCACTTTTGAGATCTGTAAATATTTAAGGGATAAAATAATACTGGGAGGGTTTCTTTGCTTGCCTTGAGCCTGAGAGATAGCAGATTTGGCACAGAAGCCAATTGTGGCAGGGAGAAATATATGGCAAATGGAGAAAGAGTATAGAGAAGGATGTCAGTGGGTATCTAAGGAACAGAGAGATTTTCCCCCCTGGGCTTTTCCCAGAAGCTACTAGGAGCTTGCTATTAGGAGTATGCGCCTAATCAGAGTGGCTGCTGAAAACAGATGAGGACAGTCTGAAGAATGATAGGAGTATAGTAGACTGCTTTGGAGGAAATATGCCGCCAAAATCCCAGGTTCATAATGACCAGAGTGCTAGTCTACAGGGAACCATCGGCAATCACCTGGTGCAGAAGGTTTCCTTACTCAGCTTGGAGACTAGAAAGAAGATGCACTAAAATGGCCCCGATGCTATCACCAGGAGTCAGAAGATGCTTATGGCCCAGGAAGGAGATCAGCATCTTCCCTAGGGCAGTGACAAGCAAGTGGAAATGTCATTGTGAAGTTGGAATAAAAATGATATGTGCAAACAGTTCTAACTAGCAGAATTCATGGCTGTTGTGACCCACAAACACTTTCTCTCTCTCTGCCTCTCTCTCTCTCTCACTCTCACACACACATACACACGCGCGCGCACACACACACACACACACACACACACACACATACACAAAGAAAGCCAACATGAGACCAACTGTGCCTAGAAGGACCAATAGAGCACTATGACTTCAAAGTTAAGCTCACCAGTGGAAAGTAAGTTATTCGTTATTCATAAGTATATAGAAGGTCTATTCATTTTTGTAAAATTGAAACTTTATTAGCATGCATTGATTGCATGGGTTTCATTACACTGTGCATGTATGTGTGTGTATATTATATATAGAATTCCTTTTCTTCTTTTTTTTAGTTTCCAAAATATTTGGTTTAAAAACAAATATAGGGAGAGCATATATAGTACAGTACACTGAATATGGTTTATGCAATCACAATTTAGTTAACAAGTGCTATTTATGTATACCTATTTGATGGTTTAATGAGAAGATTACAAGATTTTTTCTCCACATGCAGTTAGTAGACACTCTGTGTGTGTGTGTGTGTGTGTGTGTGAGAGAGAGAGAGAGAGAGAGAGAGAGAGAGAGAGAGAGATTGTTGACAGGGCAGCACTGAGATGCAGAGACAAAGCAGGTGAATTTAGATCCAGGAGCCCTTAGGGGAAGCCTGATGCATGAATAATGGGAAAGCAAAAGATAGCAGTAGTGTAGTTAGTCCCCTCCTCTGGCAAAATCAGCATGTGATGATCTTGGTGTTTGTCTCTTATAGCAAAAGTATTCACTGAACCTCAGCAGAGGAAGGGGGGCTTCTCAAAACTTGGTAAACTTGTTATTTTGTATTCTTCAGAAAAATAATAGAGATGTATCTATATCTAGCCATCTATTGTTATAGATGTGTGTGTGTGAGAGAGAGAAGAGGTAGATGGAGAGATTAATTTCCTTAAAGATTAATTTCCTTAAATAATTGGCTTAATCACTTGTAGAGACTAACAGGTTTGAAATCTGTAGGACAGGCTAACAGGCCAAAATCTTGAAGAAAATTTCATACTTTCTGGTAAACCTTAGCCTGGCTTCTCAAAGCCTTCAAGTCAGTAAATAAAGCCCACTAACATTATAGAAGATAATCTGCTTTATTTACAATCTATTGATTTAAATGTTAATCACATCTAAATACAACACACATACCACACAATTGGGTATCAGAGCTCAGCCAAGCTGACATATGAAATAACCATCACAACCTGGAACTTATACATATGTATTACTGTAGCCAAAACTTAAAACAACCCCCAGAAGAAAACATTTCAGTGCATAGTTAAATATTACATGCTTCCATAGCCCTAATTTTTAAAAAAATCAAATTGCTAGGCCTTTCCTGGAAACTATGTCCAAAAGGAAAGAATACTCATTAAGTGCTCATAAAAGGTCTCAAAAACAAATTATATAAAAATAAGATTGCTTGATCTGAATTACAGAATCAATTTATTTTAGAGAGGACATTCATTTTCTGGGAAGCATGTCAGAGCCAAGGCTTGTATAAATGGATTAGGACCTCTGGACATGAAGCCGCATCTCCAGCCTGCCACATACCAGTTGGATCTTAGGTCTTGATATTTGCCAGAAGCAACTTTATTATTATTATTGTTTATGCCCTGTTGTGTAAGAATGGTCCAGGTAGTTGCCCTGGAATATTGGCAGGAAGGTGTGTGTGTGTGTGTATGTGTATGTGTGTGTGTGTGTGTGTGTGTGTGTATGTGTGTGCCCTGACCCTTCACCTCACTCATGAGAAAGGATCTTGTGCAGGATGGTGAACTTCAGATTTAGGTGAGGAATCCCAGGGTCAGGCAGTTGAATGAGAGACACCTTAGCCAAGGGTATGTTGTCACAAGAGAAAGCACACATGGTTGTTCATTGAGGCCGAGAGGCAGTCTAGGTCCAAGCAGAAATGAAGAAAAAAGAACTAAAAGCCCATGGAATGATGATTGGAGGGAGGAATAGAGTCTGAGGGGAAAAAGTCTTCAATTAAATATTCAGGAACCCAGTGATATTTTTCTGGAAGTGTGGACTCTCTTAAAGACCTTGTGTGGTAGGTGAACTTGTCAGGGGAGTGATCTACAGACAGACCAGCCACAGTTCACAGTAGCCTAAAGGGCTGAGTCTGATCTGACTTCCCATGCCCTAGGCTTCTCATTGTAAATCAGTCTTGAGGTATAAAAAAAGCTCAAAGTCTCCCTCTTGTTTGCACTTCGTTCCTTTTCCCATGGATGTTGTCTGTTCTTTAGTTCAAGATCTCATTATCAATCTCATAGTTTAACTTCGAAGAATTTCTCCCATTTATTATTAAGGTCAGAAGAAAACTCTTTGCTTCAAAATAATTAATATTGACTTTCTGAGTCAAGAAATGGAAATCTATTTGTTACAAACTAGTCGAATGGTAAAGGATATAGAATTGAAATAATCACCATTGCAATGGAAAGTGTGCATTTCTCAATCTGATTCAACATACTATACCCAAAGAGTAAAAGATGCAGAAAAGTATTTTATATGAAAAAATATAGGTCTGATGAATGGAGAGAGGAAGGGTGGGAGAGTACAGTTATAATATTTAATGTATATATGTAAAAATGAACCTGGAAACTTGAAGGGCTGGGAGGGGTGGGGAGAGATGGGGAAGAGCGACAGAAGGGGTGAAATTGCTCAAGATACCTTGTGCTCTTAAACAGATAGATCGAATGGAAACACCTCAGTACAGATACTTCAAGATAATAAAAACAACGTTTTTTAAATTTAAAAATTATTATTTGAATGCAAAATTTAAAAAATACACATAGGTCTGAGAATGAGAGGCAGAGATCATCAGAACATTTCCCGAACATTATAGGAACAGTCTCAAAATGCTTGTAAATTGCTGATATCCTACAGATAGAAGCTATATGTTGATGCAAGTGTATTTCCAACTTGCAAATGCACTCACATTCAGATTCACACATGAAAAGTATAAAAAAACACACAAATTCTTCATGATAATTCATTAGTGCATTTCTAGCTTATTGGCACATTCACAGGTTTTTTTTCTGAACATGATGCAATAGTTGAAATTAAAAAATAGTTATTAACTGACTCCTTTTATCTGTAAAATATACTGGCAGAAATTCAGAAACATTAAATTCATTATTTTTTTAATTTTATTTTATTTGTGAACATACTGTACAGAGGGGTTACAATTACATGGGCAAGATAATGCGTACATTTCTTACCAAGCATTGCAGCCTCCTCCTTTGTTTACCCTTCACCTCCCTTCCCAGCCTCCCCCCTCCCCCCATCCTTCCCCCCCCCTCGCTCCCCCCCCACCGACATTGTAAAGCTCCTTTTTGACATGACAATTTGTACTTCTCATTGTTGCAACAGGTCCACCTGAGTCCTTAAATGAGAGTCCTTAAATGACTTGTTTTTCCCCATCTCCTCCATAAGTTATACTGACATCAAATATATTGAAAGCGGGGGTTATACTGTGGGGGAGGGACATACAAAGCAACAAAGAAATAAAGTTATAAATGCATTAGAAACACATGCATGAAAGAAAAAAAAACATTAAAATACCTATTTAAGGATTCATTTTCCTAACATCTCATTATCTGACTTTTTCCGCTTGACTCATACATATACTAGATATTGCAAATAAGGGATACCATGGGACCTGTGTTTCTTTGGGCCTGGCTTACTTCACTTAATATAATTTTTTCCAAGTTTTTCCATTTCCTAACAAATGGGGCAATGTCATTCTTTCTGATGGAGGCATAGAATTCCATTGTGTATATATACCACATTTTCTTGATCCCTTCATCTACTGAGGGGCATCTGGGTTGGTTCCATATCTTAGCTATGGTAAATAATGCTGCAATAAACATCATTATTATATTCAAATTTCTCCACAGAAATTTGTCATTTAACACATGAAAGCTTATTTATAATGACAGACTACAAACCAAACAGGAAAAAGAAAAGGTGAACTTACTTTTCTGGTGTTTGACGAAAGTGACTTAAACACTCTCCTCAATCTCATCCCTGGGTCTCATCACTGACAGGAATATAGTTCAGATCTAGACAACATCTTTGTTATGGCTGGT
This sequence comes from Dipodomys spectabilis, assembly GCF_019054845.1. NCBI lineage: Eukaryota > Metazoa > Chordata > Mammalia > Rodentia > Heteromyidae > Dipodomys > Dipodomys spectabilis. The sequence goes on along the minus strand of NW_024871006.1, from coordinate 683,932 downwards.
GCATTTGCCTGCTTTGAAGGCTCCCAGTTAAATGACTTTTAGAGGGAGATCAGAGCTGTCATTTTCTTAGACTGCCAAGCCCTGAATTCATGTGATCACTCTTGAATAAATTCATTTTTATTGACTTCTAGTCAATTCCTACATCAGAGAACTCCAACTGGACTTGTTCCCTGACAATTTATGATCTCATCAAGAGTGTTGCAGAGGGAACACAGTATTTGTAACTTGTCTGTATCTTGGAGGAAGGAACAGGTTTCAAAACATAGAACACTCTTTCAAAACAATATAAAGCAAAGAGCTTTTACTCTAAGGAAAAGTTCTGGGTTTTCTGATTGGCATGTTGAGTCAAATAATCTAATCAAGTTTTGAACATTGAAAGGAGCAAACTCTTGACTTTGTTTAATGTTTCCTATTCCATGTCTTCTTCTCCTTTCTGCTTTATCTCAGGAAATACCAACACTTGCCACCTTCTCAAGCTAAACTATAGGAAAACTGCTTTACTCCCATCCTTGAAATACCTTAGCACTCAATCCACCATGAAATTGTATTGACTTTAGTTCCAGAGTGTCTCTCAATCCAACCAGTCTCCATATCCACCATCCTTACCATACTCCAATTAGTATTACTGTCATACCTTCCCAATAAATCGCTCTACTCCCATCATTAATACCATAGAGGTAGTCTGGATTCAGAGCCAAATATTATCTTTTCTAATGATGTCTATGATAATAGAGCTTTCTCTCATAACCAGCCAACTTCTAATGGCTTTCTAATGCACTTGGTTTAAAATTCATAATGTCCAAAGCTCAATTTTGCCCAGCCTTTCCATATGAACCCATTGTCTCTAATCACTCAAATTTTGTTTCTATTTTGGATTATCCCTTGTGCTTTTCTCACAGGTTGCCCGAGCATCTGTTTCCACTTGCAGATTGCATTCTTGTCAATAAAATTTCCATTTGCTGTCCCCTCAAAAGTCTTGTATGGTTGGCCCGCTCAGTACTGCCTTTAGTTTTCTTTGGAAGTACTTCAAGTGATCAGATTTCCTCAACACTATTGATATTTAGGGCTATGTAATTCTTTGTTAATGGGGAGAGGCAGTGCTCAAGGTGAAATAAATAATGCTGAGGAAAGAAGACACTAGAGTATTGGGTGAATCATCAGATCAGCTGGGGAGATATTAAAGCATCCAGAAATGATTTCAGGAGTAATGTTGAGGAGATGAAGTACAACTTTCACATACATCTTACACCCCCATGACACTAATTCTACAGGATATTAAGGGATGAAACTTCAACATTCATACATTTGGTTGTGCTCACAGAGATGATCTTCTCATGTGAATGTTAACTGCATCATACCATATAACACCACGACACAAACAATGACCCATCACCACATGCATAGGCTCCAGAGATTAGGGGAACAGATATCTTCAATGGGACATTTCAGAAGTCTGCCTTCCACAGTGTCAAATATTAATAAGAATAATTAGTTACAACGTTCTTAGGAGTTCTGCATAAAATAATCAATATATGCCCCAAACCTAGCTTGTAATGTATAGCCTTAGTTTTCTAAGTGAAGACCAATACATGTTCATTCTTGATGTGCTCAATATATTATCATTTTTACATCATGCTTCTGGAATCATAGTTCTGATATTTCATGTGCCCCAAGATTACCATCTTGGTTCCTTCCACAGGACTAAGAGATAAAAACAGTCCCTTTGAAACATTCTCACTTAGATTATTAGCATTACTTTTCTTCATTGGTTAGCTGGGAGAATGTACTCTCAGAATGCTGAAATGATGTGTGCATCTCTAAGAGTGGTCGGTGCCCATAAAATGGGATGGTGACACTTCCTTTTTAAAAAATGCTTCACTAAAACACTCCCTGAGTCTAATGGAATGTTGTTAGTACAACTGAGCCATGTCTTAGAAACTCTTGTATTATTTAAGGGAAAGCTTTATAAGACAAAGTTAATTGCACTGTTTTTGTCACTGAATTAATGGCAAGGAATACTTATTGGAGTCTTGGTATAAGTGATGTGAACTACAGCTTTCAACTTGTTGACTTGTATCAACTCATAGATAATTCATAAAAGTCAGTAATCCATAAAAGTCAGGTAAGTCAATTGAGAAATAATAATTGTTAAAATAACTTCTTCTGTTCAAAAGAAGAAATACTGGAATCCTTGGCTCAAGATCTCTGTTCTTGTAGATTGAAAGCTGTGCATTATTTCCACAGATAAGGAAGTCATAGGAATCAAAGCAAAGATCTTTTACTTAACTACCTTTGAATGTTCAATTAGACAACAATGATAATATTGGTCATATCAACAAAACTCACATTTAAAAAGTTTGCCAATCAATTTTGTGAATTTTAAGGTATCTCAGGTCTCTAGTTAGATAAAGTCATAACATATCTAAACATGGTAAATAAGGCCTATCAAGTTTTAGTGCTTTTTGTAAGAGTATACTCTGTATCATAAAAGAAAACACAGAAAAGTAAAAATATGCTCAAATTTGATGTAAATATATATTTAAAAATGCTCATCTACATGATCATTCCAATTCTCATTGAAAATATTTATCTTCACAGGTTTCAAATTTCCTGCATTGTCAAAACAGACCAAAAAAATCCATTTACTTTTAGTTTAAAGTCTGCAAAATGGCAAGAAAAGAAAAATCAGTGAATTTTTAAAGCAAAAAATACAGTGCTGCTGGGTAATCGATTCCATTTCCATTAAAATCAATATTATGTCTTAACCTGTACTTGAGTGAATAAAAAAGATAAGAAAATAAGTCAATATTTTAAAATTATGGAAAGGAAATCAATCTCCGTTGCATCCTTAGAAGAATAAGCAATTCCATTATGTGTGTGAAAAGAGACTTGTTAGCTGGCACCGTAATCACATGGTCTATTTGCTCTCAAGCTCCATCCTTGGTGCTTCTTGACTTTGCCCACTGGCTCCACTAATAAGGAATCTTTTTGAGAAAAATTGTGCATTCCAAGAATACACTGGGCCACATCTGGATAAATCACATTAAGCTGTAGAATACTGTCTTTAAAAAGAGTTACAAGGGGCTGGGAAGGTGGCTCAGTGAAGCCCTGGGTTCGATTCCTCAGCACCACATAGCAAAAAAGGCCAGAAGTGGTGCTGTGGCTTGAGCACTAGCCTTGAGCTGAAGAGCTCAGGGACAGCGGCCAGGCCCAGAGTTCAAGCCCCATGAACAACAACAAAATAAAAACAGTTACAAGTTCCTATGATTTGGGTATACAATGGACTTCACAGGCTCATTTGTTGAACACTTAGCCCCAACTGGTGTACTATTTGGGGAGGAGATGGATCCTGAAGGGCTTAGCTGGAGGAAGAGAATCACTGAGGGGCATGATGTGGAAAGTTAGAACCTAGTCCCTAGTTTTCCTCCTTGCTCTTTGAATTCTGTCCATCACCGGGTGGAGAGTCTCTTCTACCACATGCTCCTGCTGCCATAAATGTTCTGTGCAGAGTCAATGGAGCCAAAGGACTTTGGGCTGAATTATCTGAAATCCTAAACCAAAATAAACCCTCCCTTCACTTGTCAGATAAAAATTTTGGCACAGTGACACATAAGCCTGATACATGTACAAGCTTAAATGGAAGTGTTGTTACAAGGAGCTTTAAGGGTCTTCCTGTGGGAGGAGCTTCCACTTCATGGAGGAATTAATCTCCTCATCAAAATCATCCAGTTCCTGTTCTTTGGCGAGCTCCAGGAAAACCTGTGGTGGGAAGAACAAATGGAAGGGAAGGACGTCATTTTTCCTTCTGAAGCTGCCACAGAGCGCACAGGGTAGGAGTAGGTTATGTACTCTTATTCAATGGATGATGTAAAATCACTTGAACTGACCTACCTGTTCCAGAGTAGACTGTGAAAGACTGTACTCCTCCAAGCTGAAGTTCTGCTTAACTGTGTAAGGATGAATGTACATTAGAGGTTCATATGGTTTTTATTCAGGGCACTTGGGAGAACATTCAATCAAAAAAATCTAAGGAATTGACAAATGTTTTTTTTCCCATGATATGAGTATAATACTACAATTCAGTATTTGTGCATGTTGCACTGTTGAATTGGATTTTTCCTTGTTTCTCAATACTGTCTAAACCATCACTTACCTAGCTCCAATTTGAAGAAAGTCTGTGATAAAGGTCGAACATCCTCAATGGGCAATTTATAGACCATCAAGGAGGAATACCTGAGAAGAGGAGAAAGTAAGACTGACCTCCAAGTTTCAAGGTTATGACCTTGAATGGGTCCCTGTCTGAAAAGAAGCAACAGTCTTGTCTAGTATTTGTTTCAATACACATATCAATCTGGTCTTGGAGATAGCCATGGGGTAAATATTCTTTGATCAACAAAATGTCAGTCCACTAAGTAGATAGGAACGCAAGGAAGGAAATCAACAGCATTATGCCTTATGAAGGGAAAAAAATAGATTATTCTTCCTCTTTCTCAATGAGAAGAATATTTAAGCCAAAAAATAAAGCCCAACAACAGCCAAGTTCAACGTGGCTCTACCACAGTTACTTGGTGCCATCTGATCTACCTAAGCCTAAAATGCTGTTATGATAATAATGACAGTCTGAGACACCATTCAATAAACTTTGAGGGATGGCTGGTACTGTGCTTAGATTTAATTTGTGGGTTCTCCTTTACCAGAGGATGGTTTTACCCTTTAGAAAGGGCCACTGAGATGACCTTCGATCAAATATATACTACCTGAGCCACACCATAGAGCCACCAGAAATGCTAATACCCTTCTAAGAGTCAACTTCCAAATAGCATTTGGTTATCCCACTTCTATATTATGGCAGCACTTGGAACAGAGCCTTTCTCCAGTAATGTATGTACTCAATAACTCTCTTCATCAGTGAAAAGGTAAAAGCTGTTATTACTTCACCACTCCAATAGAAACACTGACACAAAAGACCTATGCTTACCTTTCCTGCCGAGCAGCCTGAGGGAAAAGTCTTAGGATCTCTGCATGGAGGGGCTCCACCTGTGAGAGGCTCTTCACCTTCATCTCCAGCAGGTAATCTTTGCCGAACTTGCTTTTCAGGTGTTGGGTGGAACCAAGACATCTGGAGACAGGAGGAGGATGAAGTCAAGCAAGACTTGGCTAGAATCAGTGAGTCATTCAGCCCTGGGGGCCACAGAGGCACAAAGAGCTGGGATTGGCCTCTCCAGCTTCTCACAATGGGTAACACCCTTCTATCAGAGCAGGTAACCTAGGGATCAAATGCACGCCTAGGTATGCACTCACCTCAGCCTTCCAGACACCATGATGGCCACGCGGTCACACACGGCTTCGGCTTCTACCATGTAGTGGGTGGCCAGGAGGGCACCCCCATTCATGTTTTTAATGGTGGCCCGGATCGCCTGCCTAGAGTTCAATCAAGAGAAGAGGTCAAATAAAGGGAAAGTTCATGATATTGTGGAATTTTTTTTAATAAAGAGTTTCAAAACCAGATGTGATTTCAGACTAGACCCAAACCAGAATTTTTGTAGGGGTAACAGTCATGAAACCAAACAATTAGTTAGATGACATAATTTAGAAAATGGATTGGCCGAACATAGAGAATGATATTGGGTGCAAGGATTGTTTAAAAAAACCAACAACAAAACACAAAATTGCTATTTCAGAAGTACTTGTGAGAGTGCAAAGGGATGAAAGATAGAAAATGAGAATTTGTTTTAAAGTGATAATTTTGACATGAGCTATCAAGATATAAAATATCAGATTATAGAAATTTTCATATTAAAGAAGTTTCCTTGTTGGAATGCTTCTTTTATCCTTCACAAGAATTACATGCTAAGTGATTTAAAGCTTAATAATTCATCTCACAAGTATGCCTCATATATATTAGAAGGTCCAAAAGGAAAGAAAACTCCTCAGAATGTGTTTTAGGTTGAGAAACACACTTTCCTTCTCAATGAGAACTGTTCATTGTGATATGAAGTGGCTATTTCTTTTTCTTTTTTGTAGGTTGTGGGGCTTGAACTCGGGGTCTGGGCGCTGTCCCTGAGCCTGTTTGTGTTCAAGGCTAGTACTCTATTACTTGAGCCACAGTGCCACTTCTGATTTTTGAGTGGTTAATTGGTGGTAAGAGTCTCACAGGGACTTTTCTACCTGGGTTGGCTTTAAACCACAATCCTCTAATCTCAGCCTCCTCAGTAGATAGGATTACAGGCATGAGCCACTGGCACCCGGCTTATTTCTTTTTTCTTAACGTTGATTTTTCTGTTGATGGGTGAGTATCTTTTTGTTTCTAAGTGAACATCAGTGTTGAAGGTGTGTTGCTACAGGATCTGTATGTCCACACAAGGATAATTCGGGATAACACCTCACCACATTTGCTGCTGCCCCTCAGGGTCCATCCCTGTCGATGGCTCATCCAGAAGCAGCACTGATGGGTTCCCCAGGATGCTCAGCACAAAGCACAGCTGGAAGGAGAGGCATCACTCATTAGACTAGTTATGGGATGCTCAGAGCATCCCCAAGTCCTAGCCATACCTTTCTCTTTACTCCCTCTGCTAACGTCTTCACTGGGGCCTGCAGCTGGTCCTGCAGCTTAAATGCATTCACCAGCCTAAAGGAAATAGAGTGATTTCATTAGCATTATGCATGAGCAATGGAAAAGGCAGGAGGCAGAATAAATGGATCAGAACAAACACACTAGTGGAGAATTCTGAAGAATCATTGAATGACTTTGAAAACCGCTATAGTCTAGATGTGGTTTGTCCCCACAGGGTTGATATGTGGGATGTTTTGTCCCCAGGGGGTTGCTGTTAGGAGATGGTAGAACCATTAAGGAGTGGGGCTTGGTGGGAGGTCCTCAACTGAATTGAAAGTGTAGTATCAGAAGGGATTGTGGGATCTCTGCTTTGCTCTGGCTTCCTGTGTGGCCATATGATTGTTCTTTCTCGTACACATCCCTGCCTTGAAGTAACTGGCTGTCTGGCCCTCACCAGAGGCTGCCCAATCTTGGATTGTCCACCTCAGAATCTGTAAGTGAAATAAATCTCTTTCTTTGAATGTAGCTGGCCTTAGGTGGTTCATTATAATGTTAACTTGAGCAATACAGATAGTCTCACCATCATCCCACTATAGTTTCATTTATTTCTTTCCAGATAAGAAAATCTGGTAGGGCTGGGAATGTGGCTTAGTGGTAGAGTGCTTTCCAAGCATGCATAAAGTCCTGGGTTCGATTCTTCAATATTACATACAGAGAAAAAGCCAGAAGTGGTGCTGTGGTTCATGTGGTAGAGTGTTAGCCTTGAGCAAAAGCAGCTCAGGGTCAGTGCTCAGGCACTAAGTTCAAGCCCCAAAACTGCACCTCCCCCCACCCCCAAAAAATGAATAACTGGTAAGCTTTTGTCTCCAGGCTTAAAATGAGAGAAAACAACTCTGACTGGAGTTCTAGATGACCACGTCTCCTCCCACAAGCAAGGGGTCATGATCTAGAAGCTCGCTTCTTTGCTTTTGTGTGATATATCCCTAGCAGGGAAGGGGTGTGGGTTGCTCATTTACCGTGCAATGGTGATTGAAGCGTGCTTTCTCCTCAGCCCTTTCACTGCAGCATACACCTCTAGGTGTTCCCTCACTGTCAGGACTGGCCACAGTAAGTTTTCCTGAGGACAATACCCCAGGAACCCCTGGGTATCCTCTTCACTGCTCGGCTTCAAAATCACCTACACAAAACAATGCATTGTCAGATTCTGCTCAAAGTTATGTATATAGAATAGAGAAGTCCGTACGGAGGTTCATCAAAAAACAGAACTGGCCTAAGATCCTGCAATAGCACCTTGGGCATTTATCCAAGACAACAACAACAGCAAAATGGAAGTCAGGATGCAATAAAGGCACCCACACACTCAAGCTCATTACAGAACTATTCACCAGAGCTGAGTTATGGAATCAGCCCAGCAGCTTTACAGCTGATAAAGGGGTTAAGAAAATATGTATATCTATCCACACATATGTATGTATGTATGTAAATATATGCACACATACACACATTTTTAAACTATCAGGAATAATGAAATTATTATCCATTTGTAGGGAAATGAACATAGTTGAATAAAGTCAGACTCAGAAACTTAAAGGGCACATGCTTTATCTCATACATGGATGTTAGACCTAAAATATAAATATATATGTATATGTGTACATAACATCCATATACATGAATGTTAGACCTAAATATCCATGTATGTGAATGCATATGTATATGTATATTTATGAATGTTAGATGATCAAGTTGGTATATGGAGACATGAGATTCTGTAGTGGTTCCCCTTTGAAAATTAACAGTTTGACAAGATAAATATCAGGAAACTGAAACATGTCTTGACCTAAGGAGGGTGGATATTTAAGAGAAGGAGTGGACAAAGGGAAAGAGCAATGGTGAGTGAATAGTTTATAGTTTAGATGTTGTTACTGATTTGCTAATGATTAGTTATTACTAATCATTGGAGTTGAATTTGAGATTGTTTATTTGGTTGTCCATTGATTGACTTCATTCACTGGTCTACACCTTCAACAGAGATCATTGGAAAGGATTCTGTTTCGCCAGTGATAAAAAAAAAAAAAACTTATAACTATAGGCTGTATTCCACAATAAAGCAATAAAGTTCTCAGTCAGGAGCAATCATCCTGTCAGAGTAGATTTATATTTATGTGAAGACATACTTGGTTGTCTGTGGTAGGAAAGGTAGTACTGGCATCTAGTGGGTAGAGAACAAGGATGCTACTAAGCATCCTACCACACACAAAAAATTTGCCCAATCCAAAAAGCCATTAGTTTTAAGGATAGGAAATCCTCCACTAGATAATGTATAAACATAAATAATAAATCCTGAACTGCTACATTGGAAACCAATACATTCATGGCAACATTTGTTATTTTGAGGAGTTAGACAGTATTAAAATAACTGTATATCTCCTGTGCTGGAATCTCAGCATTTGTGATGGTTTGAGTTACATTATCTTTACAGAAACCCTATATTTGGTACGTAGTTTTAGCATTACATTTGCAAAAAAAGAAAAACACATGCTCAGATGAAGAAATGTGTACAAGATCACAGAAGGGAAACTTGGGACCTGAGACTGAGATCACCCTTTAGACCAAGCCTGGACTTTCATACTATAATGTCTCTCTCCCATACAAAAGAGTTAGGAAACAAGTTAACTGGACCCCTTGGGTGACATTGTCCAAAAGAAAACGTGCTCTTTGCTTGACTTATATAATTTAACCCCTCTGGGTTTTTTTTTTTTTTTTTAGCATTTTCAAATTTAAAAAAATCTTTCATTTGAAAGAGAGAAACAGAAAGAGAGCAAGTAAATACACAAGGGATATAGTTAAAGCCTTTGTTCAATGTATTAAAGGAAGTAAGTGTGCCTGAGAATGACGTAGAAGATTTAATATGGCAAACAATCAAGGAAAGGTCTTTTTAGAAGGCATGTTTTCTAGTAATGAGAAGATAACCACGCACCAATGGCTACTCTATCCACAGGGAGCTCAAACCCCAAGACCCTACAGTGAAAGGGTCAGTAAAGGCCAATCTAAGGAGGGGTGGAGGATAGGTTAACAGAGCCCACATCATGTCAAGCCTTTTGCAGCCAAGGTAAAGGTTTTGATCCATTAATTATAAGTGAGAATTTGTCACTGGGAGAGTGATGGGATATCTTTTACATATGATTTTATTTTGGGCCAGTATCAGGGCTAAAACACAGATCCTGGGTGCTTTTCCTTAGTTTTTGCTTTGAAGGATAGCACTTTACCACTTAAGCCACTCTTCTACTTCTGGCTTTTTGCTGGTTAATTGGAGATAAGGGTCTCATAAACTTTTCCTGCCTGGGATGACTTCAAACCACAATCCTCAGAGGATCTCAGCCTCCTGAGTAGCTAGGACTATAGGCACGAGCCACTGGCACCTGACATTCACGTATTTTTCAGATGAACCTCCACACTCACCGTAAAATGTTTGTCCTAGGTAGCATTAAAATGGACTTCTCTCTGTGGGCTTTACTGACCTGACCGGCAGTCGGTTTTGTGTCTCCTGTTATCATCTTAATCATTGTACTTTTACCCGCTCCATTGTGTCCTAAAAGTCCTATAATTTCACCTGAAAGAAAAAAAAAAAAAACAGGTGTACTCAAAAATGTGCAAATAGTTACAACAGAAATCAAAGCACATACCATTTGAAGACTATGTCAAGCACTACGCACAATGTGCTCTGCACATTGCATTTCTTTTTTTTTTTTTTTTTTGGGGGGGGGGTCCGGTCGTGGGGCCTGAACTCTGGGCCTGAGCACTGTCCTTCAGCTCTTCAGCTCAAGGCTAGCACTCTACCACTTGAGCCACAGCACTACTTCCGGCTTTTTTCTTTTTGCTTATGTGGTGCTGAGGAATCGAACCCAGGGCCTCATGCATGCAAGGCAAGCGCTCTACCACTGAGCCACCTTCCCAGCCCCTGCACATTGCATTTAAACCAATGGATAGCATACTGTTTGTCAGATGGGCTGCTATGCTTCAGTTAGATTTTACCCATAATGACATTATGTTGCTTTAAAATCTCTCCCAGGGATGAAGACACAATTTAGTGGTAGGCTGTTTACCTACTATGTGTGAGGTCCTGGATTGTATTCAAAACTGCATAAATAAGTATCAAGTAAATAAATGTATTTTTAATATAGAAAACAAAACCTGTGCCACTATTTTTAATGGAAAGACTGCATATTTGCTGCTACTATTTTAGTTGCTGTTTATTGCTTAATAGAATCTAGATCACTGTCTTCTGATACAAAGGAAAACTGTAACGCTAATAACCTAGGCTTATAAACCCAAAGGAGCTAGTGAACAACCTGTGTTTCATATTCAGCAACACAAAGCTTTGATTCAGATACTCTTTACTGACAAGCATTCGACCTCTATTAGAGGTCAAGATGGCTGTACTAACAGAGCTATTGTTTCCAACCTTTTTTAACACAGAAAGAAACATTTCTTGTGGCGATTGTTTTCTTCTGTTTGGAAAAGCAATTTTTCCTTCTGCATGCATATTCCTTCCGGAGACAGTTGGCAATGATAACTGGTTTCTGTAAGGACAAGTGAGTAGCAATGTGGCATTATTCCACCTTCCACTGAGAGAGTGCTCTGTCCTCTCATCTTTCATTTCCCAGTATGGACTCAAGAATTGAACCCTTCCCTTACAAGCTCTCCTTTTCATGTGAACTCCTCTAACTCTATAATTTGCAGGGTCATTAGGCAATTTGTAATTGCCCATCTTTAGACAGCCTGAATAAAGCCAGTCACTGAATCAACGGCTTTGTTAAAACATACACTCACATATACGCATCCACAAGCACTTCTGAATTGCTTAGAATAAGCTTTCCTTGGGTTATCAAACTCACAAAATACTACTGAGGTTTTAAAATGTCTGACTATACTTATCAAGACTGTGACCCTGAAAAATAAGTTAATTAACCTGTGTGTGTATTTCCTTTGCTTTCTTAGCCTTTTGTGCCTTGCATATTGACCACTACCTGTACAAGGCTCAAAGAACCTTAGGAATTTTTCAGAAAAGCTGAGATTAGAATGATGTTTGCTTTATCTGACAGACAAAATGATTTGCTAAGGACCCTTTTTTGAGTTCTACCTCATCCATTTCTAGGACAGCCACGGCATTTGATGCTCTTGTTCTTTCCATCTGTACATCTTCATCTTCTCCTTCAGGTTCTTCTGGGTTTGGGAAAACATCACTGCTTCTTGGAGAAATTCTGAAATCCAAACAGATTTCCAGTTGAAAACTTGTAGCAAAAGAAAATTTCATTTCTCCATACACCGCCGTCAGTTATCAGAACAAAATAACCAGGAGAACCATGTAATTTCCTTTCTTCAGCCATCATCTTGCCTTTCAAATGGCCTACTTCCTTTCTGTCATGAGTCAAAAGATACTATTCTTATATTGTCTTGACTTTTGATTTAAGTATAGTCTTTAGGGGCCATGACTGTTTTTCAAATGATAAAGCAGCAAACACCCTTTAGCAAAGAATTTGGAGGCAGGGTTGTGTGAGAAAAAGAATCTAGAAGCTCATTTTGATCTATACATTCTAGAACTTAAACTTTTTCAACCTGAAAACAGGGTCCTTTCTCAATGACTTCTTCCCAAAGTGCCTCTCCAGACATCGCAGAACAAAAAGAAAGATAAAAAAGTGGAGGTAAGACTAGGGGAAAAGAAAGGTAAACAAAATTAGTATAGCATCGTCATATAAACAATGATTTCAATATGCAATGGATTAAGGTTTAGTTATCTATAAATTGATTCCTGTTGCATAACTATAAAATTAAAATATTAATTGAGCTTTCTTAGATATAAAATTGCATTTGACAATGTTTTCAAAAGGCATGAAGGGCAATAGAGTGAATATTCCATAAAATTCAAAATTAGTGTTTCTGCTCTTCAAAGAAAGTATAACATAAGATAACAGTATGAAGTCGATACCAGTAAAACTCTTTCGGGTTGGCTTCACTCTTGGCCTCAAATGGTCCTTGATATTAGTGTTCAGATTAAAAAAACCATTACATGTGTGAATGTATATGTGTGTGTGCAAGTGTATGTCTACATATTGCTGCAGATGTTCAAAATATCTAGATACTTTTTTTAAACTTGTTGCAAGTCAAAGAAACTCAAGCCATACAAATTGTGCATTCCCTTGTGTGAGAGCATTGAAAGGAAATGTCTTCTTACTGTTAGCAATGCCAAGAACAGGACATGAGATTCTGAAGCTCCTAAGTAATCAGCAGAGTCAGGAGAAAACTGTGAAATGAGGAGAAAGTGTGTTTGAGTGAGTCATCCTCTTCTGTTAATGAACTTATCCTACTTACAATAAATCCATGTCCTTAAAGTGGCCTTGCTACCATTCTACAGGATTTCCCCCTGTCTATCAGGTAAAGCTGATTGCTGGCTATGATGATGTCTTTCTTGTTTCCAAAGGTGTCTGAGCAAACTGTCAGTCTGGGCATGTGTACAGGCGAGGTCTTTCATAAACTGTATCAGCAAACCTTTTGTTAGTAGGTCCTGTCAGAACCCACGAAAGCCATAGGTGAGTCTACCCAAACCCTTCTTCCTGTCTACACCTCCACCTCCACCCCTACCTCCACTTGCACCTCCACCTCCACCTCCACCTCCACCTTCATCTAAACCTACCTTACACCTTCACCTCCACCTTCATCTAAACCTACCTTACACCTTCCTTTTTTTTGTCATTCATTTGGCTTGAACTCTGGGCCTTGGTGCTGTCCCTGCTCAAGGGAAGCACTGTACCACTTGAGCCACAGCACCACTTCTGGTTTTCTGGTGGTTAATTGGATATAAGAATTTCTCAGCCGTTCCTGCCCAGGATGGCTTTGAACCACGATCCTCAGATCTCAGCCTCCTAAGTAATTAGGATTGCAGGGATGAACCACCAGTGCCCGGCTACCTTCATCTTTTTATTTGGACCCTTTCCACTGAGAAACCTGGGATGATACTGTTTTTGTTCTCCCACATCCTCCTCTTTTTTGACATAATCATAACCATTGTGCAAGTCAAAGACAAAATTCCTTTCTCTTTCCTGCCTGGATTGACATCAAACCATGATCCTCAGACCCTAGCCTCTAAGTAGCTGGGAGTACAGGCATGAGTGTCTGGTACCTGGTTGCCTCATTCTTAAGGTCCTCCTTGTTTATAAATGCGGTTCCCTTTGTCAGATGCACTGAGCACATTTCTAACTCTACTTGTCAAGAAGTGCCTGGGAAGACTTTAAGAAAAATGCCTCACTCCTCTGATTTCACTTGAAAATCAGGGAGAAGTATCTTTTTGTAGGTCTATCGGTCCTTCTGATACACTCCTTCAGATTCTTTTTCATATCTGTACTTCTGTTCCTCCAAGCTCCTTTTTAGGTTGTGTTAGCCTTGCAACTATCACCTGTACCCTGTTAAGTCCAATTGGCTCTTTTCAGTTAGCATCTTTCAGGTTCTCTTAACAACATCTGATGGCATAATTACACCGTCTTTTAAAAATATTCTCTTTTATTTTGTAGTCCTGGGATTTTGAACTCAGGGCTTTGCATTTGCTAGGAAAGATTCTAGCAGAGTAGTTAAGCCATTCTTCCAGGTTTTTCTGCTTTGGTTATTTTTTAAGGTAAGGTCTTGTGCTTTTTAACTATGATCTTCTTATTCATGCTTCCCACCATAGCTGGGAAGCATGTATCACCACACCCTACTCTTTCCATTGAGGGTGGGATCTCATGAACTATAGTTTGAAACATACTTTATTGCCAGCTGGCATGCTCTTATAGATAGTTAAATGTTTAAAAGAGTTTCTGAGAGAAGATGCTAGAACATACTAGTCTGCCATTTTTTCTTGTGTCTCCCTAATTCCTTTTCAAACTGATTGACTGAATCCTCAGCCTCTAAACTTTGGATTTCAAGGTCAAGTGCTTGGCCCAGTTTCATGACTATCTGTCCTTGCTCTGTAGGTTGTAGTATCCAATTCTATGGATTCTTAAGAATACCTATAACTGCTAAACCTCAAAGGTTTGCTGTGGTTTCCTTCTCCCCCACATGACGGTGCTAAACCTGCTGCTTGACATAGGTCTTCATGTGTCAGGATTGTTAAATTTAGTATGTTCAAAGTTTAACAGAAGAAGGAATCTCTTTGTCACCCAGTACAGAACTATAAAATGCTACTACACTGGATTTCCCTCGACCCTTCATGAATGAAGGCTGGGCTTCCATGCCATGAGATCAAGTGTCTTGTTTATGGCAAAAGAATTCATTTCTGAAAACAGACTTAAAAGTTTTGCACATTTAGATGGCATCTACCGACATGTTTGTAATATTCTAAGCTTTCTCCAATGGCCACACATTTACCTTTGTGAGGACGGGACTAAAATTACTTACCCCAGAATAAATGAATAAGGAGCCGAACAGTGTGAAGGGCGGAATTAATATGGTGCAGAAAAATAGTGTGAGAAACCGGTAGTTATTTAAATCACTGACAACTAACAAGAAATTGGTGACCTAAAATAAAAGCACAGCATAATGACACCAAACTTATTAACTACTTTTAACAATTGAGCAGCAATATGATGCTTTCTATTTGCATCTCTGAAGCCTGAGTTCATGGAGTTTTCTGATTGTAGTCCTTTATAAATATTCAAGTGACAAGATAAAATCACTCTTAGAAGTAGGAGTCTCTAACTCAGGGAATTTTAGCTCTGGAGACAGGTTTGAGAGTCATCCATTACAGATGGTAGACACCTACATGTACTCTATATTTTATATGTGTCTATGATTGTCTTAGGCAACTAGAACTTTCTAGAGAGAAATATTAACTTACCATTCTGTTCAGCCCAAAGATTAAAATATATGCTCCTAGATTTGTTCAAAATGGTCTATAAATAAAATAATAGGTCCCATCTGAATACTTACAATGAAGAAGATAACTGACCAAAGGCTACTGTTTTTTCTGATATTGTGAAAAATGAATGAGATCACGTATGTCAAGAAAATGAGAGATGATGCATATCCAATATTACAAAGGATCTGGAATACAAATACAAATACTTAGGTTACATAAGATAAATAGGATTTAGGAACACATCTATACTTAGCCCCCAACTTTCCAAAACTATAGAACAGATAATTTGAAGTTCTTGGGTTTAGGATTAGTAATATTACTCTATTCATACAAATTAGTCTAATGAAACAAAACTTAAAGACTCTCTCTCTCTCTCTCTCTTTCTCTCTCCCTCTCTTTTGGTTATGGGGCTTGAACTCTGGGCCTGGGTGCTGTCCTTCAGCTTTTTAGCTCAAGGCAAGCACTCTACCACTTGAGCCACAATGCCATTTCTGGTTTTCTGGTGGTTTAGTGGATATAAGAGTCCCACAGACTTTCCCGCCTGGGCTGGCTTTGAACTGTGATCCTCAGATCTTAGCCTCCTGAATAGCTAGGATTACAGGCATGAGCCACTGGTGCCCGGCCAAAACTTAAAGACTTCTTAACGTTTTACCACCTACCTGAATTAAAAGGTATTGAAGGATAACTGTAATCTCCTCTGGGTTAAATACATAGTCCATCATTTGTATTAGAAGAAGAATCAAGAAATACAGGGGCAAATCCACCAAGGCTTGTCCAAACCAGTAAGCAGAAGGGAAGAGACCAGAAATCCATAGCTGGGAATGAACTTTTCTCTGATAAAGAAGCAGAGCAATGAAGAGAAGGCAGGACAAGCTGAGACTTGGGAAATCCTATATAATCAGAATTTTGTTGTAGCTCTTGAATAATTATTATTCTAGTTTGATAAATGGAAGTGCCACTTGCCACACCCCAGAAATATTAATACTGCA